>NC_091345.1:5966225-5968725 GCF_038502225.1 Cherax quadricarinatus | reverse complement strand
TCAACATCCTCACCATTTCGCCTAAATTACTGATTATAAATCAAGGAAGTAATTGAATTTCCCCTCCATCCTTTCCATCTCCTCCTTCCCTCCCTTCCACCCCACCTTCTCTCCCTCTACCCCTCCTTCTCCTTTCTGACTCAGTCTGGTGAGTGTGGCTACGCAAGTCTGAGTCTTTAATTATTAATTAAGATGACACAAGCTGCGCACACGCAGGTGTCTGCATCCTTTGGCGTGTGCACCCTGAGGCATGTACACCCCCAGGCATGTACACCCTCAGGGGTGTGCGCTAACAAGAATGTGGTATGAAAGTTAAGACACATGTGCAACATCTGGATATCTTTATTGTAGACGTTTCGCCATCCAGTGGCTTTATCAATACAGATTCTAGGACATAATAGGCAGACAGATTCTCCTCCACCACGATGCTGTGAACACTAACTCCAAGGCCGAGGGACTGATTACCTCATCTTTTGTATATAGTTCTACTGTCTGCCTATTATGTCCTAGAATCTGTATTGATAAAGCCACTGGATGGCGAAACGTCTACAATAAAGATATCCAGATGTTGCACATGTGTCTTAACTTTCATATTGTCGGTATTTTATACCTTTCTTGCACAAGAATGTGGTAGGTAGCCCTGAGCAAACGGATGTTGCCTACCCCTTATCAAGTTGCATTGTACAGAACTTATGTCAGTTATAGTGATGCTGGAGCAGCCTGTGTACAGCATGTCAGCTATATCCTGGCTCGCTGGATAGGGCAGTAAATTTACACAGAAGATATTGCAAACTAAATGCGACCTGAACTTAAAAGAACTGGAAACCTTGTCCAGCTTCACATGACAAAGTTGATCCCATGTATCAGAAACCTTCCCTATGAGGATAGACTAAGTGCCCTGAAACTGCACTCTCTAGAAAGACGTAGAATTAGGGGGATGTGATTGAGGTGTATAAATGGAAGACAGGAATAAATAAAGGGGATGTTAATAGTGTGCTGAAAATATCTAGCCTAGACAGGACTCGCAGCAATGGTTTTAAGTTGGAAAAATTCAGATTCAGGAAGGATATAGGAAAGTACTGGTTTGGTAATAGAGTTGTGGATGAGTGGAACAAACTCCCAAGTACAGTTATAGAGGCCAGAACGTTGTGTAGCTTTAAAAATAGGTTAAATAAATGGAAGACAGGAATAAATAAAGGGGATGTAAATAGTGTGCTGAAAATATCTAGCCTAGACAGGACTCGCAGCAATGGTTTTAAGTTGGAAAAATTCAGATTCAGGAAGGATATAGGAAAGTACTGGTTTGGTAATAGAGTTGTGGATGAGTGGAACAAACTCCCAAGTACCGTTATAGAGGCCAGAACGTTGTGTAGCTTTAAAAATAGGTTGGATAAATACATGAGTAGATGTGGGTGGGTGTGAGTTAGACCTGATAGCTTGTGCTACCAGGTCGGTTGCCGTGTTCCTCCCTTAAGTCAATGTGACCTGACCTGACTAGGTTGGGTGCATTGGCTTAAGCCGGTAGGAGACTTGGACCTGCCTCGCATGGGCCAGTAGGCCTTCTGCAGTGTTCCTTCGTTCTTATGTTCTTATGTTCTTATGAGTGGATGTGGGTGGGTGTGAGTTGGACCTGATATCTTGTGCTACCAGGTCGATTACCGTGTTCCTCCCTTAAGTCAATGTGACCTGACCTGACTAGGTTGGGTGCATTGGCTTAAGCCGGTAGGAGACTTGGACCTGCCTCGCATGGGCCAGTAGGCCTGCTGCAGTGTTCCTTCGTTCTTATGTTCACATGACGGACCTAAACGCGACATTTCAACCCAGGCAGTTTTTACTGAGAGGATTAAAAAAATGATGTTAGTGAGATCCTTGTTTTTGATTGTAGAGTTAGTTCAAAACACAGACCTTCATCTCTGAAAGTAGCACCCATGAATTTAGAGGATCAAATCAAGAACACTTTATCAGTGTTCAACCGTCAGAAGAACGTAAACAAAGAATGTGTCTAGTGTACTTAAGAACATCTAGATCTCTTATTTTCCCAACGGATTTTTTGCCAGCAGATCACAGCGTCAGGAAGATTTACATGAGGCATTAGTATTCTAGGAATTCTCTACCATGATCACTATTTATCGATGATGGAACTCCGCGCGTCTGCCAGCATAAATGCGAACTGGTCGAAATCATGAAGTAGGTGCCGCCGCCGCCGTCACCGCCGCCGCCGTCACCATCACCACCGCCGCCGCCGCCGCCGCCACCACCGCCACCACCACCACCACCGCCACCAGCCCACCACCACCACTACCACTACTACCACTACCAAGCAAACAATTCCAACAACAGAAATAACTAGGGATGGGAGATACCAAAATTTTTGGCTATGCCAATAAACAATTTTAGGCCGATATTCATACCATCAAAATTAGCCGATACCCGCCGATACCGGTACCGATACTCCGGAGCACCTCTACAAATGACCATTACTTCGCGTGAAAGGACTTTC
>NC_091345.1:5928725-5961225 GCF_038502225.1 Cherax quadricarinatus | reverse complement strand
CTCTCTCCCTCCCACGCACACCAATCAATACTCCAACACAGAGCTAGCATACACTCAAAACAAGCACAAAATGTTATTCTATATGCATATACAGTTTAAAAACTAGGTATGACAGGAGCCAGGAGGAGAGAAATCCTCAGTGCTAGAAGTTGTAGATACGGAAGCAGGGCCAAGAGCTGAGATGTGACTTCGCAAACACAACTCAGTGAGTACGCTTACCGTAGCTGCGCGCGCACACAAGAACACAATCCCCCTACACACACACACACACATCCAGACAAAATAAACAGTGAGACTTAAACACACAGTAATGATGAGAAGGCAAAGGAAGGTGCTAGAGGACTTACAAGTTACACAGAGTACATGAAAACAACAGAAAACAAAGAAACAAGAGGAAGACCCGACAACGAATGTACAAGGTCAGGAAGGGAGGCTCATAGTTTAAAAATGACACAGCATGAAAGGCCACGCCTGAACCAAAGTTACTACACAGCCCAGTATGAAAGACGACAGTAGGGAATGATGCGATAAAACTGTAGGGAGTGGGGGAAGCAGACAGCAGGTGAATGTCAAGTACGTGAAGTTGTTAGTAAAAGATTCCTAGATGCGAGTACCTTGATGGTACTGTCGTCACTACACAGCAACACAACAACAGCACGTTAACACATCAAAACAAGTGATGACACTATTAGAGGAGCCTGGCGTAACAAAAGCCCTGAAACCAAACAATACATCCCCTTGGGAGCTGTGAGAAGACCCACGGGATGACTGCACAACCTGGGTCCTCAACCAGCCAGTTCACCCGCCAGACAACTGGAAAAAGGCCAGTGTGATCCCCATATATAAAAGGTAGAGAGAAAAGAGGTCATGAAATGTGCATTGAGCCAAAAGTTCTGCAGATGCTGAGGCAAGAATATTAGTGGCGGTATACAATACAATACAATGGTATTGTATACCATTTTGATGTTCATCTTGTCAGACACTGCTTCAATATTAGTGGCAGTGACAAGCATGCATGAGCTCTGTATAACAGTGACGAAGATGTAACAAGAAAGATAGGGATGAGTGCAATGCATTTTCGACAGTGACAAGAGACACGACAAAAATACCTACAGTGACACGATAAAGACACTTACAGTGACACAACAAAGACACCTGTAGTAACAAGGACACCTACAGAGACATGACAAAGACACCTACATTGACACAAGACACCACCAGTGACATGAGTGCAACAATAGTGATTATCAGTGTAACAACAGACACCTATTGTGGTATGAGTGATGGCGACGGGCTCTTGATCCAAGAAATTTGATCCATTCTTCGCTTCCTTGGAAGCGAAGGATGGATAATATAGGATTACTACAGCAGGCCTACTGGCCTAGCTAAGCAGGGCCTACTGGTCCATGCTAGGCAGGACCTGCTGACCCATGCTAAGCAGGACCTACTGACCCATGCTAGGCAGGACCTACTGGTCCATGCTAGGCAGGATCTACTGACCCATGCTAGGCAGGACCTACTGACCCGTGCTAGGCAGGACCTACTGACCCATGCTAGGCAGGACCTACTGATCCATGCTAGACAGGACCTACTGACCCATGCTAGACAGGACCTACTGACCCATGCTAGGCAGGACCTACTGGTCCATGCTAGGCAGGACCGACCGAACCATGCTAGGCAGGACCTACTGACCCATGTCAGTCAGGACCTATTGGTCCATGCTTGGCAGGTCATACTATCCTATGTTAACCAGCTCCATCTCTCACCTAACCACACCCTCTCATGTACCTTTGCAACCTATTTTAAAGCTACCCAAAAACTCGTTTCAATGACGCTACCCACGGGAGTCCGGTGAACCCATCCACAAGTGCTTTCCTATAAACCTTTGCATGTCTAAATTCACGCAACTTTAAAATGAACGTGTAAACAGTCCAACCCTAGCACTTACCTCGTGTGATTCGTGTAATTTCCGTCATTAAAAGCAGGAAGCTTGAGGCTCCTGGCAGCTTTAATAACTTGTGCGCCGGGAAAAGCAGGGCACTGTGCGGTGTTGGAACACGAGTGCTACCAAGAATTGGTACCCTTACTGTCTTAACCCCAACGGTATATCTTTAATGGTCATACCAGAGGTGTGTACTCCTTACTGCATACGCGAGAGGCACGTATCTCTTAGTGTATATACAACTAGAGGAGTATCCTACAAGAATCAAGCACCCAGAGTTAAATCGGAGGCTGCCATAGTGAAGAGCTCTGTTCCACAAGGCACAGTACTCACCCGATCCTGTTCCTCATCCTCATATCAGACATAGACAGAGATGTAATCCACAGCACCGTATCATCCTTTGCAGATGATACTAGGATCTGCATGAGGCTGTCATCTATTGAGGACGCGGTTAACCTCCAAGAAGATATAAACCAAGTTTTCCAATGGGCAACGGAAAACAATATGATGTTCAATGAGGACAAATTCCAACTACTCCGTTATGGAAAACTGGAGGAGATAATAACTAGAACAGAGTATACTACAAACTCTGGCCATACAATAGAGCGGAAAAATAATGTAAGGGATCTGGGAGTAGTAATGTCTGAGGATCTCACTTTCAAGGATCACAACAGTGCCACGATTGCATGTGCAAATAAAATGATAGGATGGATAATGAGAACATTCAAAACGAGAGATGCCAAGACAATGATGATCCTTTTCAAATCACTTGTTCTCTCTAGGCTGGAATACTGCTGTACATTAACATCTCTGTTCAAAGCAGGTGAAATTGCAGATCTAGAGTGTACATAGAACTTTTACTGCACATATAAGTTGTGGCAAGCACCTGAACTACTGGGAACGCTTGGAAGCACTTGACTTGTACTCGTTGGAACGCAGGAGAGAGAAATATATCATAATCTACACTTGAAAAATCCTGGAAGGAATGGTCCCGAATCTGCACACAGAAATCACTCCCTATGAAAGTAAAAGACTGGGCAGGCGATGCAAAATACCCCCAATTAAAAGGTAGGGGCGCCATTGGTACACTAAGAGAAAACACCATAAGCGTCCGGGGCCCAAGATTGTTCAACAGCCTCCCACCAAGTATAAGGGGAATTACCAATAGGCCCCTGGCTGCCTTCAAGAGGTAGCTGGACAGATACCTAAAGTCAGTGCCGGATCAGCCGGGCTGTGGTCCGTACGTTGGACTGCGTGCAGCCAGCAGTAACAGCCTGGTTGATCAGGCCCTGATCCGCCGGGAGGCCTGGTCGTGGACCGAGCCGCGGACGTTGATCCCCGGAATAACCTCCAGGTAGACCCAGCAGAGCTAGGTGTTTTACCGTGATCCGAGGACATACGGTGGTGTGGATGCTTCTGAGCTAATCTAAATACCACTCGTTCGTGGTTACAATAATATATATCTATATGCATCAGATTATACAATATATATCACCAAAAGATATGAATCTGTATATATATCGAGAGATGTATGTCTCTCAGTGTACATATGCGTATACTTGAAAGGTGAGTATCTTGCAGTGTGTGTATACACAATAAGAGGTATGTATATTTAGGTGTACATACGAAAAGCGTAAACCTCTTGGTACATATACGCCAAGAGATGCGTATATCGGTATTTATGTACCACAAGTTGTACAGCTTAGTGTATATACACCGAGAGGTGTGTATTCTCCAGCATATATCCACTGTGAGGTGTGTTCCTCACTGTATATATACAGGGAGATGTGCACATCTCACGAAATATACTCTGGATAAGTTAAGAGTGTTTTTACCCATGGCCAAAGTAGGTCAGAACTGATGAGTAACCTCCGAGAAGTAGGTAAACAGATGTGAATTTAAGAGAGTTATTAAGGAATCGTTTCGCCCGTCAGGGAATGTTTCAGGCCAAGACAAAAAACAAGAGACAGGTGTAGTGTGGGAGGTGGGGTGTGTTGAGAGGAAGGGCGTGGCTGGGTGAGGGTTGTGTGCTGTGTGTGGATGGAATGTGTTGTGAGACTATGTTGATTTCTCAACGTGTTTTGAGTTTATGGTGTTGATGGTAAGAGTGGTTACTCTAAACAGCGTCTGCTATATAGTACACCTTCCTCCCAGGGCATATATACTGCATCACCTTCCATGGTACAGCAGGGGCAGTAGCAGGGGGAAGTGCCCCTGAGTCTGCAGAAGCTACACTCGCCCCCATGGTTGCTGACTGGGGTACCAGCCACGTCAGCCTCCAAGGACACTACCACCACTATACACCAACGCGCACGCACGCACGCACGCACGCACGCACACACACACACACACACACACACACACACACACACACACACACACACACACACACACACACACACACACACACACACACACACACACACTCAGACGAGTCACAGGGACGTTAGGAAGTATTTCTTCAGTTATAGAGTCGTCAGGAAGTGGAATAGCCTAGCAAGTGAAGTAGTGGAGGCACGAACCATACATAGTTTTAAGAAGAGGTATGACAAAGCTCAGGAAGCAGAGAGGGAGAGGACCTAGTAGCGATCAGGAGCTGAGTCTCGACCCCTTCAACCACAATTAGGTGAGTACACACACGCACACACGCACACACACACAACAGCGAGTCATGGTCCGTGATGAGGTATTATAGTGGGCGCCTGTGACGAGCGGGGTCCCACAGGGGTCAGTCCTGGGACCAGTGCTATTCTTGGTATATGTGAATGACATGATGGAAGGGATAGACTCAGAAGTGTCCCTGTTTGCAGATGACGTGAAGTTAATGAGGAGAATTAAATCAGACGCGAACCAGACAGGTCTACAAAGAGACCTGGACAGGCTGGATGTGTGGTCCAGAAACTAGCTCCTAGAATCCGCCAAATGCAAAGTCATGAAGATCGGAGGAGGGAAAAGAAGACCGCAGACAGAGTACAGGCTAGGTGGCCAAAGGCTGCAAACCTCACTCAAGGAGAAAGACCTAGGAGTGAGTATAATACCGAGTACATCGCCAGAAGCACACATTAACCAGATAACTGCTGCGGCATATGGACACTTATGGTGTTTTCTCTTAGTGTACCAATGGCGCCCCTACTTTTAATTGGGGGCATTCTGCATCGCCTGCTCAGTCTTATACTTTCGTAGGGAGCGATTTCTGTGTGCAGATTTGAGACCATTCCTTCCAGGATTTTCCAAGTGTAGATTATGATATATTTCTCCCTCCTGCGTTCCAACGAGTACAAGTCAAGTGCTTCCAAGCGTTCCCAGTAGTTAAGGTGCTTGACAGAACTTATACGTGCAGTAAAGGATCTCTGTACGCTCTATAGATCTGCAATTTCACCTGCTTTGAACGGAGATGTTAATGTACAGCAGTATTCCAGCCTAGAGAGAACAAGTTTTGAACGTTCTCATTATCCATCCTATCATTTTCTTTGCACGTGCGATCGTGGCACTGTTGTGATCCTTGAAAGTGAGATCCTCAGACATTACTACTCCCAGGTCCCTTACATTATTTCTCCGCTCTATTGTATGGCCAGAGTCTGTAGTATACTCTGTTCTAGTTATTATCTCCTCCAGTTTTCCATAACGGAGTAGTTGGAATTTGTCTTCATTGAACATCATATTGTTTACCGTTGCCAACTGGAAAACTTTGTTTATATCTTCTTGGAGGTTAACCGCGTCCTCAGCAGGTGACAGCCTCATGCAGATCCTAGTATCATCAGCAAAGGATGATACGGTGCTGTGGTGTATATCTCTGTCTATGTCTGATATGAGGATGAGGAATAAGATGGGGGCGAGTACTGTGCCTTGTGGAACAGAGCTCTTCACTATGGCAGCCTCCGATTTAACTCTGTTGACCACTACTCTTTGTGTTCGATTTGTTAGGAAGTTGAAGATCCATCTCCCCACTTTCCCAGTTATTCCTTTAGCACGTATTTTATGGGCTATTACGCCATGATCGCATTTGTCAAATGTTTTTGCAAAGTCTGTGTATATTACATCTACATTCTGATTTTCTTCCAGTGCATCCAAGGCCATATCATAGTGATCCAGTAGTTGTGAGAGGCAGGAGCGACCTGCCCTGAACCCATGTTGCCCTGGATTACCTGGAGTTTACCTGGAGAGAGTTCCGGGGGTCAACGCCCCCGCGGCCCGGTCTGTGACCAGGCCTCCTGGTGGATCAGAGCCTGATCAACTAGGCTGTTGCTGCTGGCTGCACGCAAACCAACGTACGAGCCACAGCCCGGCTGGTCAGGAACCGACTTTAGGTGCTTGTCCAGTGCCAGCTTGAAGACTGCCAGGGGTCTGTTGGTAATCCCCCTTATGTGTGCTGGGAGGCAGTTGAACAGTCTCGGGCCCCTGACACTTATTGTATGGTCTCTTAACGTGCTAGTGACACCCCTGCTTTTCATTGGGGGGATGATGCATCGTCTGCCAAGTCTTTTGCTTTCGTAGTGAGTGATTTTCGTGTGCAAGTTCGGTACTAGTCCCTCTAGGATTTTCCAGGTGTATATAATCACGTATCTCTCCCGCCTGCGTTCCAGGGAATACAGGTTCAGGAACCTCAAGCGCTCCCAGTAATTGAGGTGTTTTATCTCCGTTATGCGCGCTGTGAAGGTTCTCTGTACATTTTCTAGGTCAGCAATTTCACCTGCCTTGAAAGGTGCTGTTAGTGTGCAGCAATATTCCAGCCTAGATAGAACAAGTGACCTGAAGTGTCATCATGGGCTTGGCCTCCCTAGTTTTGAAGGTTCTCATTATCCATCCTGTCATTTTTCTAGCAGATGCGATTGATACAATGTTATGGTCCTTGAAGGTGAGATCCTCCGACATGATCACTCCCAGGTCTTTGACGTTGGTGTTTCGCTCTATTTTGTGGCCAGAATTTGTTTTGTACTCTGATGAAGATTTAATTTCCTCGTGTTTACCATATCTGAGTAATTGAAATTTCTCATCGTTGAACTTCATATTGTTTTCTGCAGCCCACTGAAAGATTCGGTTGATGTCCGCCTGGAGCCTTGCAGTGTCTGCAATGGAAGACACTGTCATGCAGATTCGGGTGTCATCTGCAAAGGAAGACACGGTGCTGTGGCTGACATCCTTGTCTATGTCGGATATGAGGATGAGGAACAAGATGGGAGCGAGTACTGTGCCTTGTGGAACAGAGCTTTTCACCGTAGCTGCCTCGGACTTTCCTCTGTTGACGACTACTCTCTGTGTTCTGTTAGTGAGGAAATTATAGATCCATCGACCGACTTTTCCTGTTATCCCTTTAGCACGCATTTTGTGCGTTATTACGCCATGGTCACACTTGTCGAAGGCTTTTGCAAAGTCTGTATATATTACATCTGCATTCTTTTTATCTTCTAGTGCATTTAGGACCTTGTCGTAGTGATCCAATAGTTGAGACAAACAGGAGCGACCTGTTCTAAACCCACGTTGCCCTGGGTTGTGTAACTGATGGGTTTCTAGATGGGTGGTGATCTTGCTTCTTAGGACCCTTTCAAAGATTTTTATGATATGGGATGTTAGTGCTATCGGTCTGTAGTTCTTTGCTGTTGCTTTACTGCCCCCTTTGTGGAGTGGGGCTATGTCTGTTGTTTTTAGTAACTGTGGGACGACCCCCGTGTCCATGCTCCCTCTCCATAGGATGGAAAAGGCTCGTGATAGGGGCTTCTTGCAGTTCTTGATGAACACGGAGTTCCATGAGTCTGGCCCTGGGGCAGAGTGCATGGGCATGTCATTTATCGCCTGTTCGAAGTCATTTGGCGTCAGGATAACATCGGA
Source organism: Cherax quadricarinatus (assembly GCF_038502225.1). Taxonomy (NCBI): domain Eukaryota; kingdom Metazoa; phylum Arthropoda; class Malacostraca; order Decapoda; family Parastacidae; genus Cherax; species Cherax quadricarinatus. Next base: position 5,953,457 of record NC_091345.1, on the reverse strand, counting down.
TAGGCTTGTGTTAACCAAATTTTGTGGCTCTCTCATAAAAAATTCGTTTTGATCTTCGACTCTCAGTCTGGTTAGCGGCTTGCTAAAAACTGAGTCATATTGGGACTTGAGTAGCTCACTCATTTCCTTGCTGTCATCTGTGTAGGACCTATCTTGTTTAAGTAGGGGACCAATACTGGATGTTGTTCTCGACTTTGATTTGGCATAGGAGAAGAAATACTTTGGGTTTCTTTCGATTTCATTTATGGCTTTTAGTTCTTCCCGCGATTCCTGACTCCTATAAGATTCCTTTAGCTTGAGTTCGATGTTTGCTATTTCTCTGACCAGTGTCTCCCTACGCATTTCAGATATATTGACCTCTTTTAGCCGCTCTGTTATTCTTTTCCGTCGCCTGTAAAGGGAGCGTCTGTCTCTTTCTATTTTACATCTACTCCTCCTTTTTCTTAGAGGAATAAGCCTTGTGCATACATCGAGTGCCACCAAGTTAATCTGTTCTAGGCATACGTTGGGGTCTGTGTTGCTTAGTATATCTTCCCAGCTTATATCCAGGTGATTTGCAATCCTGCTTCTTAGTACTCTTTCAAAGATTTTTATGATGTGGGACGTCAGAGCTATTGGTCTATAGTTCTTAGCTAATGCTTTGCTGCCACCTTTATGGAGTGGGGCTATATCCGTTGTTTCAAATGACTGTGGAATTTCACCCATGTCCAAGCTCCTCCTCCATAGTGTACTTAGGGCACACGAGAGGGGTTTCTTGCAGTTCTTAATGAATACAGAGTTCCACGAGTCTGGGCCCGGGGCTGAGTGAATGGGCATGTTGTCAATGGCTTTTTTCGAGATTCATCGGAGTTAGGGTGATGTCGGAAATCTGGCATACATTTATGGAGTTTTGAGGCTCATTCATGAAAAAAATCATTTGGGTCGTCGATCCTCAGACTGATTAGTGGTTCACTAAACACAGAGTCGTACTGGGATTTTAATATCACTCATTTCCTTGTTGTCATCTGTGTAAGTCCCATCCTGTCTGAGTAAGGGCCCGATACTAGATGTGGTATTTGCCTTGTTTTTGGCATATGAAAAGAAATATTTTGAATTTCTTTAAAATTCACTAATAGCTTTAAGCTCCTCCTGTCTCTCCTGGTTCCTGTAAGAGTCATTTAACTTAAGTTCGATAGTTTCCACTTTCCTGGTCAGCGCCTCCTTTCGTGTATTAGATCTAGCGGTCGGTGAAGAGGCGGGGCCAGGAGCTGAGTCTCGACCCCTGCAACCACAATTAGGTGAGTACACACACACACACACACACACACACACACACACACACACACACACACACACACACACACACACACACACACACACACATACATACATACAGCACCAATCTGGAACCCACACCTGGTCAAGCACGTCAAGAAGTTAGAGAAAGTACAAAGGTTTGCAACAAGGCTAGTCCCAGAGCTCAAGGGAATGTCGTACGAGGAAAGGTTAAGGGAAATCGGACTGACGACACTGGAGGACAGAAGGGTCAGGGGAGACATGATAACGACATACAAGATACTGCGGGGAATAGACAAGGTGGACAGAGATAGGATGTTCCAGAGAGGGGACACAGGGACAAGGGGTCACAACTGGAAGCTGAAGACTCAGACGAGTCACAGGGACGTTAGGAAGTATTTCTTCAGTCATAGAGTTGTCAGCAAGTGGAATAGCCTAGCAAGTGAAGTAGTGGAGGCAGGAACCATACATAGTTTTAAGAAGAGGTATGACAAAGCTCAGGAAGCAGAGAGAGAGAGGATCCAGTAGCGATCAGTGAAGAGGCGGGGCCAGGAGCTGAGTCTCGACCCCTGCAACCACAATTAGGTGAGTACAATTAGGTGAGTACACTGAGCTGAGTCTCGGCCGTGCAACCACAATTAGGTGAGTACACACAAAGCCAAATCTGACCCGAAGCTGTTGTACAGCCACATCAGGAGGAAAACAACATTCAAGGACCAGGTAATCAGGCTGAGGAAGGAAGGAGAGGAGATCACAAGAAACGACTGAGAAGTATGTAAGGAGCTCAACATGAGATTCAAAGAAGTGTTCACAGAGGAGACAGAAGGGCCTCCAGAAAGGCGGAGAGGTGGGGTACACCACCAAGTGTTGGAGACAATACTTACAACCGAGAAGGAAGTGAATAGGCTGCTAAGCGAGCTAGATACCTCCAAGGCGATGGGGCCGGAAAACATCTCTACATGGGTCCTGAGAGTGGGAGCAGAGGTGCTATGTGTGCCACTAACAACAATCTTCAACACATCTATCGAAACAGGGCGACTACCTGAAGTATAGAAGACAGCAAATGTAGTCCCAATTTTTAAAAAAGGAGAGACACGAAGCACTAAACTACAGACCAGTGTCACTGACATGTATAGTATACAAAGTCATAGAGATTATCAGCATGGTTTCAGCGACAGGAAATGCTATGTCACAAACCTACTGGAATTCTATGATAGGGTGACAGCAATACGACAAGAGAGGGGTGGGTAGATTGCGTTTTCTTAGACTGTAAGAAGGCTTCTGACAAAGTTCCACACAAGAGATTAGTGCATAAGCTGGAGGACCAGGCAGGTATAACAGGGAAGGCACTGCAATGGATCAGGGAATACCTGTCGGGAAGACATCAGCGAGTCATGGTGCGTGACGAGGTGTCAGAGTGTGCGATGTGACGAGCGGGGTTGCACAGGGATCAGTCCTAGGACCGGTACTGTTTCTGGTATATGTGAACGACATGACGGAAAGAATACACTCAGAAGTGTCCCTGTTTGCAGATGATGTGAAGTTGATGAGAAGAATTCAATCGGACGAAGACCAGGCGGAACTACAAAGGGATCTGGACAGGCTGCAGGCCTTTCCCAGAAACTGGCTCCTGGAGTTCAACCCCACCAAGTATAAAGTCGTGAAGATTTAGGAAGGACAATATCAGTGGTTATCAGTGACTGTGGGATAACACCCGTGTCCAGACTCCTCCACCAAATACTAAACTCTCGAATTAGGGCTTTCTTAGCATTTTTGATGAATATGGAATTTCACGAGTGTAGACCTAGAGCAGTGTATGAGCATGCTGCCGATAACTCCTTCAAGTACAACTGGGAATAAGGCTGTTCAACTGCCTCCCAGCATACATAAGGGGGATTACCAACAGACCCCTGGCAGTCTTCAAGCTGGCACTGGACAAGCACCTAAATTCGGTTCCTGATCAGCCGGGCTGTGGCTCGTACGTTGGTTTGCGTGCAGCCAGCAGCAACAGCCTGGTTGATCAGGCTCTGATCCACCAGGAGGCCTGGTCACAGACCGGGCCGCGGGGGCGTTGACCCCCGGAACTCTCTCCAGGTAAACATCAGAAATTGTTGAGATGGTGACAGTGTTTGAGCCTCATTCATGAAAATCTCGTTAGGATCTTTGATATACAGATTGATGAGTGGTTCATTGAACACAAGAGTCGTATTGTGGCTTCAATATTTCACTCATTTCCTTAGTCATCAGTGTATGATGTGTCTCCTTTAAGGAAAGTCCCTCTACTGGTTGTGGGTTTTGCCTTGGAATTTATATTTAGAGTAAAATGCAATCACTGTATTTTACTTCATAAGGAGACCACTGATAAACGGTATTGAATTGTACATAAATGGTATACAATACCGACGAGATGATAAACTAGACACATGTGCAACATCTGGGTATCTTTATTTGTAGACGTTTTGCCAGCCAGTGGCTTTATCAATACATGGACATAATGTGAAGAATAATATACATAAAATGAGGTAATCAGTTCCTCAGCCAAAGCTGAAGAACTGATTGCAAAGACAAAGGGAAAAGATCAGCAGTCCTGCCAGAGATGAAAAAAATAACTGGTTTCCATTTCACACCAGTTTGAGAGGAAGAAAGTACCTCTCTGCTGGATGGTAGCTGTTACCAAGGCACATGTGCAACACTCGGTTACTGCATATGTGTCTTTAATCAGTTTGTGTGCACTGTAGACTATTAAAATATATGATAATAACTTCCTCTGATAAGAGAAGAACCAGGGGAGACATGACCGCAACGTGTAAAATACTACTCGGGACTCTGCATGGCGGACAAATCCGGACTGTTGGTCATGTAAGGAACAGGAGGCGAGAATGGGAGACTGAAATACAAATGAGCCACAGAAAGGATGCGAAATACGTCTTTCACTTTCGTTGTGGTAAGGAAGTAGATAGAACAGGTATGCAATGACCACTCCCTTACCACGGAGGGGGAAGGGGCAGGGGAAGGTCAGGGGGTGTTCTTCCTTATGGGGAGAGTAAGGAGCGACCTTCCACAAGATGCAGGAGTGACTTACCAGTTAGGGAGGTCTGGAGACTTACCACAATGGGGGAGGGAACAGTGGTGACCCACCAACATTATATCTGATCATAAAATACAAATGTGGTTCAATGTCCCCAAAAATAGCTGATAAACGAGAAAATAAATCACATTCTTCGTCAGAAACTTGGCTTAAACGTGCACACTGCTGGCCATAGTAACCACAAGGTCATGGCCACCGAGCTCTGGACTCACTGTGACCTGATCGTGTTATGGTCACTGTGACCAGCTCGTGTTGTAGTCACTGTGGCCAGATCCTGTTGTAGCCACTGTGGCTACCTCGTCTTATGGTCACTGTGGCCAGACTGTGTTGCGGTCACTGTGGCAAGATCGTGTTGTAGCCACTGTAGTGATCCGTAACGTCGGAATGGCATTGGTCTGAGCACTGGCATGTTTGAGCTCAATATCTTCGCCTCACGCCCGTCCCTCGCGCCCGCCTGCAGGAACGCACACAGACTAACTAATCAATGCAAGCAGCTATCTAGGATGCAGTGACCACCACGACAGCTGACCCACCAAGGTCAACACAAGGGCAGTGACCACGTGTTAACACGCTGGCCACCAACACTGCTCGCCAGTTCGATGTCTCGCCCCGGCTTACCGCAGAGCTGAGAGGGGCACGCCACGTGTTACAGTACCAGGTTACAGTGTGTGGTGGTTCCACCACCACACACTGTTATCTCAGGGAGGTCTCCACCGACTGGCTCATTCCTCATTGAGAGGATTTTATGTAGATTTTTTACGTCCCTGGAGTCCCATACTCGTTTTTTAATGCCTACGAAAACACACACACCCACTCGACCACACACACACACACACACACACACACACACACACACACACACACACACACACACACACACACACACACACACGCGAGCTCTGACTCGACCTCTGCAACCACAAATAGATAAGAACAAACACATTAATTTACCTCAAAAGTATAATTCGTGCTGTGCTTCTTGCCACAGATGCTGACTAACATCAGGTGGTATAGGCGGAAGAGACATGGAGCTGACGAAGTAGATGAAAACACAGAGAGAGGAGCGTAAGCCTTTATTATAACTATTTTCTCGCTCATGGGAAGCGAAACATCGTTATAATGAAAAAGTTAGAACTGTTCTGTGCCTCTTTTCGTTGCAAACAATCCGAAACCGATCTCTTTGGAAGGTTAGATAAAATTTGTCAGGAAACAGGACAAGTGTTTCCTGATTCGGGTCTTAATGAAATGGTGACCCTCAGCCGGAGCTTTTGGTCATCTGACCGAGGCCTTCCACTGGCTTACCCGTCCACCCTTTAAAAATTTATATTTATATTTTCAAATATTTGGGAAGTTGTGCAGAAAAAAATAAACGCTTATAGTTTCTTCCAGTTTCCCCTGATCACAATTTTTGTGGTTATTTTCACCAGAGCAAAATACTTCCTTCCAGGATGTTAGTACAGGGTGTGACGACATGGAAATATGAAGCCTGGTCACAGACCGGGCCGCGGGGGCGTTGACCCCCGGAACTCTCTCCAGGTAAACTCTCCAGGTATAATATAATTTAGAAAATAACAATTTAATATAATTTAGAAAATACAATATAATATAATTTAGAAAAACAACATGTTGAAGATTAAGACATTTGTACAACATTCTGGACAAGTACCTTCACCAGATGCCGGATCAACCAGACTGTGATGGATATGTGGGGTGTCGGGTCTCCAGCAGCAGCTACCTGATTGACCAGGGTAGCACCAGACGAGCCTGGCCCATGGCCGGGCTCCCGGAGTAGAAACTCATCAAAGGTATATATATCAAAGGACACATTTTGCCAGTCGGTGGTTTCCTCAGTCCAATACAGAGAAGAACGGTAGAAGAGAGGGAGAAATAATTACCTCAAACTCATCTTTCATCTCAGGATCTTGATCAGGATCAGTATCAAAACTCTAGGTATGTCCTACTCACACTAGTGGATTTTTCCACTGGTAACTCTGCCTTCTGCTTCAACTCACCTGTCTGCAGCATAAAATCAATTTCTCCTCGCATATGCTGTACGTTTTTCAAGACTGGTGGACTGAACACATCAACTCCAGACTGAGGGACTCATTACCTCAAACTCCTCTCCTCATCTTCCACCGTTCCTTGTACTGGACTGAAGAGGCCACTGGCTGGAGAAATGTTTCCACAATAAATACTGCCAAATGTTGCACAAGTGTCTCAGTCTTCAAGAAATGGGAAGTTTGCATAAACCAGTACTGATTCATGCCGAAATTCGACGAGTCTGGCAGGTGGGCGAAACGTTTCGCCCACTGGGGTATTTTCCATTGCCGAACACAATGACATAAGTGTTGCTACACACACACACACGTCTTCACAACACAAGTGTGTCGGTAGTAATAGAAAAATTCCAACATCTTATTTTTATCAAATAACTCTGAATGACCCAGAGGAATTTTATACTTTTTAATTGTAATAACAATTATTTTAATTGTACCTCGTACCACGCACCTCTTCGGCCTATTGCAAAACCACCCTTTGTTTTAATTACAGGAAAATGAACAGTCACCTTACTGAATCCAATGGGAACAATTTGTTACCCAGAATACTTAGAATATTCGTATATAACCCGCACCTAGACCGATAATTAGTCCCACACAGTCACTGTGTGGCTAGTTAATAGCCTAAGTTGGGCCGAAACGTCGCCGTAAGTTTGTCTCCCATGTGATGGTATATTTATTTCTCCAGTCACGCTATTTTGCGCCTTTTTATTCTTTAATTACTATATTACTCCCGAGGAGAATACTTATTTTATTGCCACTAACAATATCAACTGCTCGTTCCTTCACATTCCTTGCACATGGTGTAGTAAAGAAAATACAGTAAGATGTAACTGGAGATGTAACTGGGAGTGAAATGTCGGTATTCAAATGAATGTAGGCTCCCTTGAAGGCGAGATTGCTGACCTGGAAAACGTACAGAGAACTTTCACTGTATTCCTTAAAACGTAGGAGAGAAAGGTACATCATAATTTACACCTAAAAAATCCTGGAGGGATTGGTCCCAAACCTGAACACTGAAATCACTCAGTATGACAAGACTTGGCAGACGGTGCAAAATACCTTCAAAGAAAGAGAAAACTAGATGAGTGTTAGAGGTCCCCGACTCTTCAATGCCCTCCTTTCCTGCATACGGGATATTCCAGAGAGAATCCAACAAGTTTCTCAAATTATTTCCTGACCAGCCGGGCTGGTGGTTCTTAAGCTGGGCTGTAAGTGGCTAGTAGTAGCAGCCTGGTTAATCAGACTTTGATCCACCAAGAGACCTTGTTTCTGACCGGGTCGCGGAGGCCTTGAACCCCCAGCAACATCCTTCACGTATCCTTGAGGTTCAAAATATAACTATGATCTATGATACTTTTATTTCATGACTCGGATTCTTTCTCTAAAATACTTTACTCTTAGGCCCTGGACAGAGTGCTTATTATGCTCAAAGGATAATTCAGGTCCGCATAAAACAAATCCTACGTTATTTTAAGAGCTCTATACAAACGTCTATCTTAGGCCAGAGGAGGGTCGAACAGGCAAGTGTTCCGGCTTCGTCTGGCCCAAGATAAATGTTTGTAAATAGTTTCTCTAATTTTTTCTGCCGCTTATAAGTATTAGGTACCGTATGTAAACTTGCATCGCCGTTGATATAAGGCTAAATATTCGATGTATTTGTCGACTCGTGTCTGTGAGCGACTAAATTATGGTTGAAAAACAACTCTTGTTCAGTACAGGTTTAACTTGTTCCTGGTGTGTTTGTTGTCTGTCCCTTGTATAAATAACAGAAAAAAAAGGCACAATACCGTGACTGGCACAATACACAAATAACCCGGTCCAAGTCGGACCGAAACCTCGTCGTAAGCTCCTTTCTTCTATATGCGGGTTATTTGTATATTGTCCTTTGTATATTTGTCACCAGTCCCTCGTGTATTAGTCACCGGTACCTCGTGTATTTGTCACCAGTCCCTCGTGTATTTGTCACCAGTCTCTACATGATGGTTTCGGGGGGTGAGGAGTAACAGTACATCTGCGGCCCGGTCCCAGATCAGGTTTCCTGCTTGAAGAATTAGACAGGTGTGCCACAACTAGGTATCTTTATTAAGTAGACATTTCGCCACCTAGTGGTTTTATCAATATAATGCTGGCGCAAAAATATAATGCTGAGGAAAAAATCGAAGACTGGAGAGGTTAAAGATGAGATAATTAGTCCCTCAGTTTAAGAGCAGCTGTTTATTGATGTTTATAAGGCCTCCTGGTTGTTGGCCTGATCCGTCAGGCTACAGACAAAACAACAAGGCTGACCATGTACTGTTAGGAACAAGGACACATGTGTAACTCATGCAACATTTTATTGTGGCAACGTTTCACTCTCCACGAGCTTCGTCAGATTTGACAAACCTCCTGAAGAACGAAATATTTCCACAATAAAATGTCACATTAATTGCACATGCGTCTATTTACATAAGTGTCGGTGATTCTACCATTATCAATAGCCGTGTACTATCTGAAGAGACTAATGATGTTCAAAGGGAGGGTGTTAAAAGTCTTGGGCCCTTTACAATTACTGGGTTACCTCTGTGTCCCTGCCTAGTATGCCAAGCCTCCTGCTCTCGTAAGAACACAATAAATAATAATGAATAATTTGAGTATGCAGACTGAGAGCAATTCCCTACAGTTTTTTTATTTCAGACATGCATTATCATTTATCGTTCTCGCCTGCACTACAGAGGGAACAGTTTGATGGCTTTCAGGCAGTCCCAGTAAATTACGTGTTTAACCTAATTTATATGTACGATAAAAGTTCTCTGTACATTCTAAAGATGTGCAATTTTTCCTGCCGTAAGGGAAAGCAGTTCCCAGTGTACAGTGATATTCCAGCCTAAAGTAAACAGGTGCTTTAACAGAATATATAATCACCATGACTGGCATGGCATCTCTTGTTGTTGAATATTCTTCTACATATTCTCATTTTCCTTGTGGTTGTCTTCCGCTTTGATGAGTGGCTTTAGTGTGATTTTTAACTGCCGTTGGTTCACTTGAAGTTCTGGTTTATATTGGCTTGGAGACGTGCTGTGTGCTAAGTGAATGCCACTCATACTTATTCATGCAAAGGATGATACAGTGTTATGATTTATTTGTCACTGTCAGATATTAGAATGAGATTGACTTCGTGGAAACCAAACTTGTAACAAATGACTCGCGAAAACATAATAACACGACATCAAACAAATAACAGAACGGGTGGGGCTTGAACTCCACCCGTTCTGTGATTCGATTCGCCATGTATGATGCGAGAGAAGGAACCGGCCAGAGTTGTAATTAACTCTCGTGGTTGGCTCAGAGGTAGACCCTAACATGCTTCCCCAGGCTAGAGAATGGCTGGATAATACTAACGGTAATTCTGTTTTTGTTATTCCTCCCGCATCAAATTGACCCCGTCTCTCTTTTTTATCCTCTCCCACCACCACTGTCTCTCTTATCCTCTCCCACCACCACCGTCTCTCTTATCCTCTCCCACCATCATCACTCTTTCTTATTCTCTCCCACCATTGTTTCTTTTATCCTCTCCCACCACCACTGTCTCTCTTATCCTCTCCCACCATCACCAGTCTCTCTTATCCTCTCCCATCACCACCAGTCTTTTTTATCCTCTCCCACCACCACCTAGTGATCTTTCTTATCCTCTCCCACCACCACCTAGTGGTCTTTCCTCTCCCACCACCATCACTATCTTGTTCTCTCTCACCACTGTCTCTTTTATTCTCTCCCTCCACCACTGGTTAGCCCATGATGATACTTTTTATGGGACTTCAAAGACTAAATTATTGTTGTTCACTAACAACCATTTTAAATCAAATCAAGTTGAAGAACTGGAGACAGTACAAACAGCTTTCACTGTCTGTATCATTTCAAACATTTAAGTAACTGTACTCACAGAATGCAAGAGAGAAAGATACATCATAATTCATAACTGGAAAATACTGGAGGAACTGGTTCTAAATCTGCACACTGAAATTATTGTCTATGATAAATGAAAGTAACGACAGTGTGCATGAAAGGGCATCTTTATTCTGGGATAACTCAGAAGGCTGTGCAAGTAACATCAGTGAAAAGTAGGGGTGCAACAAGTATACTAGGGGGGAACACGTGTAAAGGGTTCCAGACTTTTCAACACCCCTTCACCCGCCAGCCTTGGTTGGCCAGGCAAGCATCAGCCAAGCCTTGCTGAGGTAATAGGGAAAACTCTCAACATCCATCAAAGGTATACCTGTTTCTGCCAGTAAGAGAAAAAATAAAAAGTTGCTTGAGTCAGTTTCTGACCAGCCGAGCTGTGTTACTTAGCACCATGACTTAATGTCCTGTGGATTTGTTGACAATACTCGCCTCACACAGTGTCTATGATTTAATCCCCGGGACGGGTGAAACGCTGGGCATGTTTCCTTATATATGCTGTCCCCGTTCACCTAGTAGTAAGTAGGTACCTGACTGTTAGTCGACTCTTGTGGGTCACATACTTTTGAACAAAATGAAGGACCTCAATGAAAATTAGATAGTCCTCGATGACACGCTGACTTTCTTGGGTTATCCGGAGTGGCCACATTACTAATGATTTAGCGAGAGACCTGTAGTTGAGCGAGACACTACTAATACCTTGAGTAGGTTAAAGAATATAGGAGTATAGGTAGGACTCCAGTGGAAATAAGTCAAGGAACCCAATGGAAATAAGTTACTTTGACTTTGTGGGTTATCCTGGGTAATCTACAATATGCTGCTATGTATGATAATTTATGTAACTGTATTTATGTGTACCTGTACTGAGTAAACTTGCCTACTAGGAGGACCAGCCTACCACAGACCAGAACGTCTACTACAATCATGCCTGCCTTTATTCTTTACCAACGCCGCCTCGTTGAACCAATCTAATCTGTCTTCAGGAAAAACACTGGACCACTTGATTGTAGTACCTAACATAGCTCTGTGGAAAAGCTTTCAGTTCACATCCAAAAGGGCCCGGGCTCAATCCTGTGCTGGGCGAGACTGGTGGGAACACTTCCTAGCATCTATTGCCTATTTTTTTTTTACCTTATCAAAAATATAGCCAAGCGTTATGAACGATAATTGTTGTTCACATTCTGGAAGAAAACTTAAGTGCTTCCAACGTAAATAAGCCTCACTGACTGGCTTTCCTGGTTTATTCTAAGTTATTAAGAACCACACTGATTGGCTTTCCTGGTGTTATCTTAAGTTACTAACAAGCCACGCTGATTGGCTTTCTTTTATCCTAAGTTATTTATAAGCCACACTGACTGGCTTTCCTGGGTTATCCTAAGTTATTATTAAGCCACATTGACTGGCTTATCTGGATTATCCTAAGTAATTAATAAGCCACACTGACTGGCTTTCTTGGATTTTCCTAAGTACAACAGCTGGGTTTCTTTATTTTGTAGGCCTTTCGCCCACCAGTGGCTTTATCAATGCAATAAAAAAGACTGTACAAGATGAGGTAATCAGTCCCTCGGCCCAAGTTATCAACCCACTGAGTTAACGGTCCAAATAAACGATATCCATTCCACGCGTTGTTTACAATCGCGTTATTACGATTTCGACCCATTACCTGAAGTTTACCTGGAGAGGGTTTCAGGGGTCAAGGCCCCCGCGGCTCGGTCTGAGACCAGGCCTTAAGGTGGATCAGGGTCTGATTAACCAGGCTGTTCCTGCTGGCCGCACGCAAGCTGACGTACGAAGCACAGCCCGGTTGGTCAGGTACTGACTTTAGGTGCCTGTCCGGTGCCTTCTCAAAGACAACCAGGGGTCTATTGGTAATCTTCCTTATGTATGCTGGGAGGCAGCTGAACAGTCTTGGGCCCCGGACACTTATTGTGTTGTCTCTCAATGTACTTGTCGCGCCCCTGCTTTTCATCGGGGGAATGTTGCATCTCCTGCCGGGTCTTTTGCTTTCATAGGGAGTGATTTTCGTGTGCAGGTTTGGTACCAATCCCTCCAGGACCTTCCAAGTGTATATTACCATGTATCTCTCTCGTCTGCGTTCCAGGGAATACAGATCAAGGACCTTCAATCGTTCCCAGTAGTTTAGGTGCCTTATCGCACTTATGTGTGCCGTGAAAGTTCTTTGTACACTCTCCAGGTCTGCAATGTCGCCAGCCTTGAAGAGGGCCGTTAGTGTACAGCAGTATTCCAGCCTAAAGAGCACAAGCGATTTGAAGAGAATCATCATGGGCTTGGCGTTCCAAGTTTTGAAGGTTCTCATTATCCATCCTATCATTTTCCTAGCAGATGAGGTAGATACATTGTTGTGGTCTTTGAAGGCGAAATTCTCTGGCATTATCACTCCCAGGTCTTTCACATTACTTTTCCGCTCTATTGTATGGTTAGAATTTGTCGTATACCCTGACATATTTTTAATTTCCTCAAGTTTCCTATTTCTGAGTAGTTGAAATTTCTCCTCGTTGAACTTCATATTGTTTTGATCGGCCCATTCGAAGATTTGGTTGATGTCCGCTTGGAGTCTCGCAGTCTTCGATGGAGATCATTGCCATGGCAATCTGAGTGTCATCCGCAAAGGAAGACACGGAGCTATGGCTTACATCTCTATGTCAGAAATGAGGATGAGGAATTGAATGGGAGCGAGTACTGTGCCTTGTGGAACAGAGCTTTTTACCGTGGCTGCCTGGGACTTTATTCTGTTTACTATTACTCTTTGTGTTCTGTTTGTCAGGAAGTTATAGATCCATCTACCAATTTTCCCGTTATTCCTTTATCACGCATTTTATGTGCTATTACACCATGGTCACACTTGTCGAAAGCTGTGTATACTAAATCTGTATTTTGTTTATCCTCTACAGCATCCAGGGCCTTGTCATAGTGGTCCAGTAGCTGGGACAGGCAGGAGCGACCTGCTCTAAACCCGTGTTGCCCGTACGTTTATTTAGGCACAGGTACAAATAAGTACAATTATCATACATGGTGTAAATTACCTATGTGACTTACTTCCATTTACACTTTATTTGTGAATTCTTCCAGTCACGGTACTGCGTTATTTATGAAAGTAAACAAATATAAGATCGTTTTACATAAAGCTGACGACGCGAGGGATATCCTTCCCAGTGGTCAACTTTTGATGCATATATATATATATATATATATATATATATATATATATATATATATATATATATATATATATATATATATATATATATATATATATATATGCTGGGTGAAAAGCTCATCATAGAAACCAAGGACCACAGGGCGACCAGCTTCCTCTTTCAGAGACTCAGTGTTGCGATCCAGAGAGGAAATGCCTGCAGCATTCTGGGCACGCGGCCCACCGCAGGGGAGCTGGACGAAGTATTCGAGATGTAGCTCTGAGTTACCTATGTTGTTTTACTTTGTATCATATTTTTGTGAATGTTTTGTCACTGTATTTTGTCTTTAAATAAAATATATATACATAATATAGGGGGTGGTAGGAGAAAATTCTCAAACAGCTTCAGGGAGAATCTTGAGTTTTCCCTGAAGCAAGTTTATTCTTTTCTCTGAGGATGAGGGTCCCCATAACAGTTCTAGAGGTGGTACCTCCCTATATTATATATATATATATATATATATATATATATATATATATATATATATATATATATATATATATATATATATATATATATATATATATATATATATATATATATATATGTGTGTGTGTGTGTGTGTGTGTGTGTGTGTGTGTGTGTGTGTGTGTGTGTGTGTGTGTGTGTGTGTGTGTGTGTGTGTAAATTAGGCTAGATTTTACACATATGTTCTTATAAACTATTGTTTCAAATTGCCACAATGTTAAGATTAAGCACATGCTTATTATTGTCATGTAGTCGCGATAAATTATTTAGATTTACATAGGAACTCAAAAGGACTCAAATAGCATCAAGGAAATGCACTCAGAAACGGATTGTCAATACTATCCGTGCATAGCAAGTGGGTCATTTAGGGCAGAGAGGAGGAGGCTCGATTCTCCGTCCAGTTAGCGAAAAACAGACGCGCCATCTATTTGCACTTAAAATTTTGAAAAGTATTATAAATTCCAATGTTTGCTGGTAATGTAATTAGTGTATTTAGCGCAAGAGTTAGCGGCGTAGCGCGTATTCTGGGAAGGAATCTGCACACAGAACTGATACTTGTCAAATCTATAAATGATTTCAGATAGCAGTATAAATTATTTTATAGGCATACATTACTGATATTTGACGTAATATAAGCCAATATAACCTCAAAAATGTGAAGCAATTTCGCTTGTATATACATTGAGGTGTGTACACTAAGTTTACTTTAATCACCGTTTTAGTGAATTCTGTACTGTGTACTGGTTGTGTACAGGTTGCAGATGGTCTTAATGATCCTCGTGTAGTGAGTAGACTTTAAACAAAAATAAATCAAACTCAACTGTGCAAATGTAAGCAACAGTGCACTGCGAGGTTACCTGGGAACGACCACACGAGGACTGATTCCCCGACAGTGTAAGAGGTGGTATTAAGAGCAAAAACTTGCACGTACCTCCACCATCCTGCTGGACCAGGTAGGGAAAACGCCAGACATTGCCGAGGCCCACGGAGAGTGATATACAGGAGAGCATAAACTGCATCTTGGAGCCCCAGGCTGCTCTCTCTTCAGCCACGGGTACCTCGATAGTCACAGTACCTTCCTCTTCTTGGTTCAGCGGTGAGAACTCCACCACACCATCGTCCGCCTCCTCTAGGTTCACAGGCCTAGGCAAATGTCTCTTGGCCTCCATGGTTTATATATATAAATAACGAAATATTTGAATCCACACGAACACGGCACAAAGTGGGCGACGGGCAAGAAGAGAGACAGACAGACAGATAGACGGCAGCCAACGAGATCCTCACGCTTTGGTTAGCAGAGATGCACTAGCGCGGTAAAGGTCTGGTCCCTCTTTCCTAGTCCACCAGACCAGGCTACCAGGCTCCGCGCGTGCGTGCGTGCGGTCCGGCTGCCGGGGGAGGGGAAGACAGCCACTAACTGGGGAAGACAGCCACTTGGGGCCCCTCCCCCGGGAAGAAAGGTAATATTGCGTCGATTCACTTTTGTTATTCAAGATCTTACCTGCACCACACGAGGTTCTCCCTGACCTCACATCTCAGGTACAAGACCACGTGGCGCCTGCCTAAAAATAAATGATCCCTTGATTTGTCGCAGACAAATCAATACCAGCATTTTTTTTTTCTCGTCGAAATGTGTGATTACTTATTCTTAATTACATTTTTGTGTTTACCTATTCGCGATTCAGCATTCTGAATTACTTATTTTTGATTGCCTAACTATATGTAATCACGTATTTGTACTTACTTTGATTGCCTAGTTGCTATTATTTTTATTACATATATGCACTTACCTGTTATTGTTCCATATACATATGTATTTGATTACCTATTTGTTGTTCAAGGAGCAGAGGTAAGGCAGTGCTGTTCCGTTATCGGTATTAAGTGTATACCTGGAGTATACCTGGAGGGGGTTTTAGGGGGGTCAACGCTCCCTCGGCCCTGTCCATGACCAGGCCTCACGGTGGATCAGGGCCTGATCAGCCAGGCTCTTACTGTCGGCCGAAGAATGATTTTTAAAATTTCGACTTGCAGTAGCACTTATTTTAGTAAACTATTTCAACAATTTCCCTTTATTTACATTTATGGTCTCTTCTTCCGCCAAATGATTAGGTTAGGAAATCTTCCTTTTCAATTCATTTTTTATATATATCCTTTTATTTTAATGACAGTTTTAATGACAGTGCCACGAACGCACGTGCAAAGAAAATGATAGGATGGATAATGAGAACTTTCAAAACGAGAGATGCCAAGCCAATGATGATCCTTTTCAAATCACTTGTTCTCTCTAGGCTAGAATACTGCTGTACATTAACATCTCCATTCAAAGCAGGTGAAATCGCAGATCTAGAGAGTGTACAGAGATCCTTTACTGCACGTATAAGTTCTGTCAAGCACCTTAACTACTGGGAACGCTTGGAAGCACTTGATTTGTACTCGTTGGAACGCAGGAGGGAGAGATATATCATAATCTACACTTGGAAAATCTTGGAAGGAATGGTCCCAAATCTGCACACAGAAATCACTCCCTACGAAAGTAAAAGACTGGGCAGGCGATGCAAAATGCCCCCAATAAAAAGTAGGGGCGCTATTGGTACACTAAGAGAAAACACCATAAGTGTTCGGGGCCCAAAACTGTTCAACAGCCTCCCATCAAGCATTAGGGGAATTGCCAATAAACCCCTGGCTGCCTTCAAGAGAGAGCTGGACAGATACCTAAAGTCAGTGCCGGATCAGCCGGGCTGTGGCTCGTACGTTGGACTGCGTGCGGCCAGCAGTAACAGCCTAGTTGATCAGGCCCTGATCCATCGGGAGGCCTGGTCATGGACCGGGCCGCGGGGGCGTTGATCCCCGGAATAACCTCCAGGTAACCTCCAGGTATGCCTTGAGACCTATATTATAATTCTTATTCAGGCAGTAACTTAGGTATAATTAGAATAGCGCCAAAACACGTAGTACAATGTAGTGTATATTAATGTGTCATTATACATATATAAAATAAAGCACTTATAATAATTGGACATCATAAATGCAACGATAAATAATAACATTAGAAATATAGAGTAATTTTTTTTTAATTTGTGATGGAGACTTATTATATATATTCCCCTCTTCAAAACGCCATATAATATTTATTAAATTAATCTTAATTTTTAAAGTTGTGGACTGGTAAGCCAGTGGAAGGCCTCGGTCAGGTGACCAAAAGCTAAGTCAGTGACGGGTTATCATACGTTCTGTTTCCTGACCAATCTTATCTAACCTAACCTAGTCCCTGGTCACAGATCCGAGGCTTTGTCACAGACAGGGCCGCGGGGTCTTTACTCCTCAAGGAAGGTTCCTTGACGCTGGTGAGGGACTCTTGCTCTGGGTAGGGAATTGGATCTGTGCTCCAGTTCCCTGAATTAAGCCTGAATACCTTCCATCCCCTCCCCCCACAGGCGCCGAATAATCCTACGGGTTTAGCGCTCCCCCTTGATTATAATGATAGCCTTTAACTGGGGTAACAAAGCATCCAATGAGCAAAACGTTTCCTTAAGAAATATCCTATTGCTGCACATGTTTATCCTATTGCTGCACATGTTTATCCTATTGCTGCACATGTTATCTGTATTATATACCATCAACAAGTGAAATATAAGATTATAGGTTTGGCAATAGAGTTGTGAATGAGTAGAGCATTCATGAGTAACTTTGAAAATAGGTTTGGAAATGACCTACATAGTTAGCATAGTTATCTCATGTACTTGTGCATAAAACAGGTATATGAAGAATCACATGGCAACATTTGGGTATCTTTACTGTCTAGACGCTTCACCAACGCTTCACCAACGCTTCACTAACGCTTCACCAACGCTTCACCAACACTTCACCAACGCTTCACCAACGCCTCACTAACGCTTCACCAACGCTTCACCAACGCTTCACCAACGCTTCACTAACGCTTCACCAACGCTTCACCAACACTTCACCAACGCTTCACCAACGCCTCACTAACGCTTCACCAACGCTTCACCAACGCTTCACTAACGCTTCACCACTTTGGAACATTTCAGAATGTTCAGGACTGAAGAAGTCACTTGTAACGAATCGATTATTTTAATACATATCCTAAATAGTTAATAAATCTCTTTATCCCTATATCCAGTATTGCAGGTGTTATGTAGGGCAGGTGAGGAGCGTGGGAGGGACAATATAGCCTGGGTAGCAACAACCAATCAGACAGTGATTGCATGAAGGGGTTGGCACAGATCGCAGCTTAACTACCACCTTCCTCACCAGCTGTGCCGCCTATGGGCCACTCTGACCTCGTTTGTGTAGCCAAGCGGATCCTCACTGATAATGGCTGAGCGGACTTGACCGATCCTGGTCAAGTGGAAATCACCGCTCCTGGCCAAGCGGATCTTGCCACACCTGGAGAGGTGGATGTCGCCACTCCTGGCCAAGTGGACATCATGCCCCTCACGGCTGAACCGTAAAATTATACTGCACTTCTTAAAGAGCTGAAACAGTGTGGGTCATTCAGCGAAAGGTGGAGGCTCGATCGTCCGTCCGCTAATGGCAGACGCGTCTCTCTATGGAGAGTAGATGAATTTATATATATATTTTTTAAGGGGGTCAGAGTTTGATTGCCAGAACGTAAAACGAGAAGAGATTCCTCATCTGAATCAACATAACTGAAGACAAAATGAAGTGAGTGTTTGTGAAGTGGTTACTAAGCAAGAAGTTGGTGAGCATGTCACCAAGTAAACACAGATGAATGACGTGACTAGACGTGAGTATGTATGTCACCAAGTAAACACAGATGAATGACGTGACTAAACGTGTGTGCGAATTTTGTGAGTGGGTTACAAAGCAAGAAATGAAGTGACCGTATAAATGCATGTGAGTTGATTGCCAAGCAAGCGCTGATGAGCAGGTCACCAAGCAGGCACTAATGAGCAGGTCACCAAGCAGGCACTGATGAGCAGGTCACCAAGCAGGCACTGATGAGCAGGTCACCAAGCAAGCACTGATGAGCAGGTCACCTAGCAGGCACGGCTCCAGCTACATCCCTAACCCCCTTTACCCTAACCCCTCTTTCACTCAACCCCTTCCCCCTTCACCCATCACTCACATCCGTCACTCATAAAGCTCTGTAATTTTGAACTTCCTCCTTTATGAATGTTAATCACCTACTCTGCTTCATCCTACACATAGACAGATGTCACTTACTTTAACAAGTACATAGACAGATGTCACTTACTTTAACAAGTCATCCCATAGTTACAGAAGATATATCATTTCCAAAATAATATACTTGAAATCTTTACAGGTGCATGGAATGGATGGTAGGTTACCTAAAGCAGTTAAAAGTTTTTATGAGGATAATGAGGCTCAGGTTAGAGTACCTAGGAGAGAGGAAGATTGTTTTTCGGTAAAAGTAGACCTTAGACAGGGATGCGTGATGTCGCCATGATTGCTTTAACATATTTAAAGATGGGGTCGTAAAAGAAGTGAATACAGGGGTGTTGGGAAGAGGTGTGGGATTAAAAGATAAAGATAATACAAAATGGGAATAGTCAAAGTACCTGTTTGCCAATGACACTGTGCTTTTGGGAGATTCTGAAGAGAAGCTACGAAGGCTGGTAGGCGAATTTTGGAGGGTATGTGAAAGGAGGCAATTAAAAGAGAATATAGGAAAGAATAAGGCAATGAGAGTAAATAAAATGGATAATAAAAGATTGGATATCAGACTGGAAAGAGTGAGTCTAGAGTAAGTGAATGTGTCCAGATATTTGGGAGTGGGCGGATGGGACTGTGAAAAATGAGGTGAACCATAGAATAGCCGAAAGGAAAAAAAGGCTAGTGGTGCAGTGAGGTATCTGTAGAGACTAAAAAAGGGAATGTACCAGAGAATAGCAGTACTATCACTTACATGAGTGTGAAGTCTGGGTTTTAAACGTTGCAACGAGAAGAAGGCTGGAAGCAGTGGAAATGTCATGTCTGAGGGCAATGTGTGGTGTGAATATTATGCAAAGAATTCGTAGTTTGAAGATTAGAAGGCAGTGTGGAGTTACTAAAAGTATTATTTAGAGGGCTGAGTAGGGGTTATTGAGGTGGTTTGGACACTTAGAAAAGACGGAACAAAATAGGATGATTTGAAGTGTATATAATGGAAGGAAGGAGGGGTAAAGATCGTCCTAGAAAAGGTTGGTGGGAGGAAGTAAAGAAGGATTTGTGTGCCAGGGTCTTGGACATCCAACAGGCATGTGTGAGAATACTGGACATGACTGGAGGCAATTACACTGGTGGTAAGTACAGTGCCTGCACTCTGAAGGAGTGGTAGGGATCTTGCAGTTTGGAAGGGGACATGAACTGTAATGTTGGCACGTCTCTTGCAAGACGGTGATGGAGCGTGATGATGAGAGTGGTAATGAGAGTGTTTCGTCTTTTTCTGGTCATCCTACCTCAGTGCAAGGCTACCTATGTGTGTACTCACCTATTTGTACTCACCTATTTGTGGTTGCAGGGGTCGAGTCCTAGCTCCTGGCCCCGCCTCTTCACCGGTTGCTACTAGGCCCTCTCTCTCCCCGCTCCATGAGCTTTATCAAACCTCGTCTTAAAACTGTGTATGGTTCCTGCCTCCACTACGTCATTTTCTAGGCTATTCCACTGCCTTACAACTCTATGAAGAAATACTTCCTACTATCTCTCTGACTCATTTGTGTCTTCAACTTCCAATTGTGGCCTCTTGTTTCTGTGTCCCCTCCCTGGAACATCCTGTCTTTGTCCACCTTGTCTATTCCACGCAGTATTTTATATGTCGTTATCATGTCTCCCCTGACCCTCCTGTCCTCCAGTGTGGTCAGGCCGATTTCCCTTAATCTTTCCTCATAGGACATTCCCCTTAGCTCTGGAACTAACCTTGTCACAAACCTTTGTACTTTCTCTAGTTTCTTGACGTGCTTTATCAAGTGCGGGTTCCAAACAGGTGCTGCATACTCCAATATGGGCCTGACATACACGGTGTACAGTGTCTTGAATGATTCCTTACTAAGGTATCGGAATGCTGTTCTCAGGTTTGCCAGGAGCCCATATGCTGCAGCAGTTATCTGATTGATGTGTGCTTCCGGAGACATGCTCGGTGTTATACTCACCCCAAGATCTTTCTCCTTGAGTGAGGTTTGCAGTCTTTGGCCACCTAGCCTATACTCTGTCTGTGGTCTTCTGTGCCCCTCCCCCATCTTCATGACTTTGCATTTGGCAGGATTAAATTCGAGAAGCCATTTGCTGGACCAGGTGTCCAGTCTGTCCAGGTCTCTTTGAAGTCCTGCCTGGTCCTCATCAGATTTAATTCTCCTCATTAACTTCACATCATCTGCAAACAGGGACACTTCTGAGTCTAACCCTTCCGTCATGTCGTTCACATATACCAAAAATAGCACTGGTCCTAGGACCGACCCCTGTGGGACCCCGCTCGTCACAGGTGGCCACTGTGATACATCATTACGTACCATGACTCGTTGTTGCCCCTGTGTGTGTGTGTGTGTGTGTGTGTGTGTGTGTGTGTGTGTGTGTGTGTGTGTGTGTGTGTGTGTGTGTGTGTGTGCGTGAGTGAGTGTGTGTGTGTGTGTGTGTGTGTGTGTGTGTGTGAGTGAGTGTGTGTGTGTGTGTGTGTGTGTGTGTGTGTGTGTGTGTGTGTGTGTGTGAGTGTGTGTGAGTGAGTGTGTGTGTGTGTGTGTGTGTGTGTGTGTGTGTGTGTGTGTGTGTGTGTGTGTGTGTGTGTGTGTGAGTGAGTGTGTGTGTGAGTGAGTGTGTGTGTGTGTGTGTGTGTGTGTGTGTGTGTGTGTGTGTGTGTGTGTGTGTGTGTGTGTGTGTGTGTGTGTGTGTGTGTGTGTGTGTGTGTGTGTGTGTGTGTGTGTGTGTGTGTGTGAGTGAGTGTGTGTGAGTGTGTGTGTGTGTGTGTGTGTGTGTGTGTGTGTGTGTGTGTGTGAGTGTGTGTGTGTGAGTGAGTGAGTGTGTGTGTGAGTGAGTGTGTGTGTGTCTGTGTGTGTGTGTGTGTGTGTGTGTGTGTGTGTGTGTGTGTGTGTGAGTGAGTGTGTGTGTGAGTGAGTGTGTGTGTGTGTGTGTGTGTGTGTGTGTGTGTGTGTGTGTGTGTGTGTGTGTGTGTGAGTGAGTGTGTGTGTGAGTGAGTGTGTGTGTGAGTGAGTGTGTGTGTGTGTGTGTGTGTGTGTGTGTGTGTGTAAGTGTGTGTGTGTGTGTGTGTGTGTGTGTGTGTGTGTGTGTGTGTGTTAGTTAGTTACCATTTTGTCCTAGGCACATGTCGATTAGACACTAGGCCTGTTGTACTCACCTAGTTGAGGTTGCGGGGGTCGAGTCCGAGCTCCTGGCCCCGCCTCTTCACTGATCGCTACTAGGTCACTCTCCCTGAGCCGTGAGCTTTATCATACCTCTGCTTAAAGCTATGTATGGATCCTGCCTCCACTACATCGCTTCCCAAACTATTCCACTTACTGACTACTCTGTGGCTGAAGAAATACTTCCTAACATCCCTGTGATTCATCTGTGTCTTCAGCTTCCAACTGTGTCCCCTTGTTACTGTGTCCAATCTCTGGAACATCCTGTCTTTGTCCACCTTGTCAATTCCTCTCAGTATTTTGTATGTCGTTATCATGTCCCCCCTATCTCTCCTGTCCTCCAGTGTCGTCAGGTTGATTTCCCTTAACCTCTCCTCGTAGGACATACCTCTTAGCTCTGGGACTAGTCTTGTTGCAAACCTTTGCACTTTCTCTAGTTTCTTCACGTGCTTGGCTAGGTGTGGGTTCCAAACTGGTGCCGCATACTCCAATATGGGCCTAACATACACGGTGTACAGGGTCCTGAATGATTCCTTATTAAGATGTCGGAATGCTGTTCTGAGGTTTGCTAGGCGCCCATATGCTGCAGCAGTTATTTGGTTGATGTTCGCTTCAGGAGATGTGCCTGGTGTTATACTCACCCCAAGATCTTTTTCCTTGAGTGAGGTTTGTAGTCTCTGACCCCCTAGACTGTACTCCGTCTGCGGCCTTCTTTGCCCTTCCCCAATCTTCATGACTTTGCACTTGGTGGGATTGAACTCCAGGAGTCAATTGCTGGACCAGGTCTGCAGCCTGTCCAGATCCCTTTGTAGTTCTGCCTGGTCTTCGATCGAGTGAATTCTTCTCATCAACTTCACGTCATCTGCAAACAGGGACACCTCAGAGTCTATTCCTTCCGTCATGTCGTTCACAAATACCAGAAACAGCACTGGTCCTAGGACTGACCCCTGCGGGACCCCGCTGGTCACAGGTGCCCACTCTGACACCTCGCCACGTACCATGACTCGCTGCTGTCTTCCTGACAAGTATTCCCTGATCCATTGTAGTGCCTTCCCTGTTATCCCTGCTTGGTCCTCCAGTTTTTGCACCAATCTCTTGTGTGGAACTGTGTCAAACGCCTTCTTGCAGTCCAAGAAAATGCAATCCACCCACCCCTCTCTCTCTTGTCTTACTGCTGTCACCATGTCATAGAACTCCAGTAGGTTTGTGACACAGGATTTCCCATCCCTGAAACCATGTTGGCTGCTGTTGATGAGATCATTCCTTTCTAGGTGTTCCACCACTCTTCTCCTGATAATCTTCTCCATGATTTTGCATACTATACATGTCAGTGACACTGGTCTGTAGTTTAATGCTTCATGTCTGTCTCCTTTTTTAAAGATTGGGACTACATTTGCTGTCTTCCATGCCTCAGGCAATCTCCCTGTTTCGATAGATGTATTGAATATTGTTGTTAGGGGTACACATAGTGCCTCTGCTCCCTCTCTCAATACCCATGGAGAGATGTTATCTGGCCCCATTGCCTTTGAGGTATCTAGCTCACTCAGAAGCCTCTTCACTTCTTCCTCGGTTGTGTGCACTGTGTCCAGCACTTGGTGGTGTGCCCCACCTCTCCGTCTTTCTGGAGTCCCTTCTGTCTCCTCTGTGAACACTTCTTTGAATCTCTTGTTGAGTTCTTCACATACTTCACGGTCATTTCTTGTTGTCTCTCCTCCTTCCTTCCTTAGCCTGATTACCTGGTCCTTGACTGTTGTTTTCCTCCTGATGTGGCTGTACAACAGTTTCGGGTCAGATTTGGCTTTCGCTGCTATGTCATTTTCATATTGTCTTTGGGCCTCCCTTCTTATCTGTGCATATTCGTTTCTGGCTCTACGACTGTTCTCCTTATTCTCCTGGGTCCTTTGCCTTCTATATTTCTTCCATTCCCTAGCACACTTGGTTTTTGCCTCCCTGCACCTTTGGGTAAACCATGGGCTCATCCTGGCTTTTTCATTAATCCTGTTACCCTTGGGTACAAACCTCTCCTCAGCCTCCTTGCATTTTGTTGCTACATATTCCATGATCTCATTAACTGGCTTCCCTGCAAGTTCTCTGTCCCACTGAACCCCGTTCAGGTAGTTCCTCTTTCCTGTGTAGTCCCCTTTCTTGTAGTTTGGCTTCATTCGTCCTGGCCTTCCTGCTTCTCCCTCCACTTGTAGCTCTACTGTGTATTCGAAGCTTAAAACCACATGGTCACTGGCCCCAAGGGGTCTTTCATATGTGATGTCCTCGATATCTGCACTACTCAAGGTGAATACTAAGTCCAGCCTTGCTGGTTCATCCTCTCCTCTCTCTCTTGTAGTGTCCCTTACGTG
>NC_091345.1:5908725-5923725 GCF_038502225.1 Cherax quadricarinatus | reverse complement strand
GGAGTGGGGGATAAAATTGTGTAACAGTTAAACTAAATGTCAATAGCCTGAGCTTGCTACCATCTGCAGCTCATAAGACTGCCATCCCCACGAGCCCCTTTGAGGCGGGGTAGATGGCAGACCAGAGGCCTAGCTTCTCTCTACGAGCCCCGTGAGGGCGGGGAATGTGGCTAGGCCTGGGGACACTTGGTCCCAAAGATGAGGAGGTAACTGTACCTCCTCCCATGGGAGACTTAAGTCTCTAGACACTCCCAAGATAGGGAGCCAAGGCCGGGTCACCACTACTTGGAAAAGACCCGGGCCGGGAGAATACCGGCGAATAAAAAAAAAAAAAAAAACTAAATGTCAACTTATTCCAGAATAACTAAGATCCACCTTCCAGTAGGGGGTATACCACACAGAGATACTTATCCCCCGGGGAAGAACCACATCTTCACCTAGAAACAGAACTCTGCTCTGTACCGTAGCTTTCCCACAGATCCTCTCTTCTCTGTCTACTAAACCCATATATCTCTGGGTTTCTGCTCCACTTCTGGGCAGGCTCCTATGGAAAACTCGCCATGTGTTCATCCTTAAGACTGAAAGTCTCAGACCATGGAATAGCAGTTCTCGAGTTTCTCACAAAGAAGATACTGAAGACAAAGTCTTAATGTGCTAGGCCTGGGGACACTTGGTCCCAAAGATGAGGAGGTAACTGTACCTCCTCCCATGGGAGACTTAAGTCTCTAGACACTCCCAAGATAGGGAGCCAAGGCCGGGTCACCACTACTTGGAAAAGACCCGGGCCGGGAGAATACCGGCGAATAAAAAAAAAAAAAAACTAAATGTCAACTTATTCCAGAATAACTAAGATCCACCTTCCAGTAGGGGGTATACCACACAGAGATACTTATCCCCCGGGGAAGAACCACATCTTCACCTAGAAACAGAACTCTGCTCTGTACCGTAGCTTTCCCACAGATCCTCTCTTCTCTGTCTACTAAACCCATATATCTCTGGGTTTCTGCTCCACTTCTGGGCAGGCTCCTATGGAAAACTCGCCATGTGTTCATCCTTAAGACTGAAAGTCTCAGACCATGGAATAGCAGTTCTCGAGTTTCTCACAAAGAAGATACTGAAGACAAAGTCTTAAGATATCACAAGAAGATGCAGTCTGCCCAGTCCTGTTTTTCGCTCATTTTTTTCCTCTCTGTGACTGTCACAGAACTCTGTCTTCTCCAGAACTTTTAACATTATGCATGTTAGAGGTACTGACCCATAATTAAAAGCCTTTTGTCTGTCCTACTTTTTTTTAATAAATAGGGGCCACATTTGTCTTTTCTCAATTTTTTGGCAGTTGTCCAGATTGAAGAGATTAGTTGAATACCTTTGCCATTGGACAGCACATTTATTTTGTTGTTGTCTCTCAGCAGTCATGGAGATATGTTACATGGTCCCATTGCTTTTGTTACACTCACGTCATATATTGGTCTCATCACTTCTCCCTTTGTTTGTGTTGATATCCTCGAGTACCCGTAGATCTGTAACGGTAACGGCTTGACAAAACTCCTGGAGAGCGAAACGTTGCCACAATAAAATGCCACATTAGTTGCACTTGTGTCCTTTTACCTAACATATTATCGGTAATTCTACCAACATTATTACAACCCGTAGATCTATTCTGACTACAGTGCTTTCTCGTATTTCTCCACCTTTTATTTTTTGTGTGTGGAAACCTCTTCCAGTCTTTTGGTAAGCATTCGTATAACTCTGTCATTCTCGGTCAGCATCTCTTCCTCCTTCATCAGCCTTATCACTGATCCTTCACAGTCGTCATTTTTCTTACGCGACTGTCAAATTACTTAGATTCACATTGACATTTAATGCTTTATCATTTTCATACTGACTTTCAGCTTCCTTTCTTATTCTTCTGTATTTGTTTCTAGCTTACCTGCTTGTTTACCGTTGTCTGCCTTTTGGTTTCTTCTGTATTTCTTCCAAGCTTGATTAAACCATGGGCACTCTTTGATTTTCTTGTATTTATGGTGTGAATCTTTCCTTTCCCTCTTGGCAACTTGTCTCTGTTATATCTACTATTTATCACCCAGCTCTACTTTCCAGTTGCCTTTGCCATACATTTCAATTAGAAAATATTTCTTATGCAATGGTAGTTCCCTCTGTTGTAGCTCCATTTTCTATGACTTCCTTCCATTCCCCTTTCTACCAGGTACGAGATGCTTATTACCACGTGATCCCTGGCTACTACTTGTTCATCATAAAGTCTCTCTGGCTCGTCTCTTTCCCCTCACTCTTGTTGCTTCCTTCACTTGTTGGCTCAAAACAATTCTTCATAACTGTATCCACAAGTTTCACTTTCCCTGTTTCTGGTCTGCCATGGGAGTACTAGTTTCTCTAGAAAATTTTGTGGTTAAAAGCTCAAGAGTACTAGGAGTTCAGCTTTGTTTCTTCTTACTCTCTCAGCTACTCTTTCCAGTAAGTGAATCAATTTTATCTCTCTGTACATTACAGTAACTGCTATATAATCCCCGAACTCTCCAGTTTCCAAGTTTATTAGCTTTTCAAATCTGCAGCAGCTTTTGCAGTCTCTCCTTTTTCTCTGTTCTTTCCTTTCTTACTATTTGGTAGCACTCTGGGAATATCACATTCATTGTTTTCCCTGAGAGTTTCATCTCCATAATATTTACTTTATCAAGGATTGTTTCACAACTCTCTCATGGCTTCACATTTGCTGGTGACTCCATCAACATTTAAGTAACACTCTGACTCTTCTATTTTTTACTGCTATCTG
Source organism: Cherax quadricarinatus (assembly GCF_038502225.1). Taxonomy (NCBI): domain Eukaryota; kingdom Metazoa; phylum Arthropoda; class Malacostraca; order Decapoda; family Parastacidae; genus Cherax; species Cherax quadricarinatus. The sequence continues at coordinate 5,920,937 of NC_091345.1, read as the reverse complement.
GGCATGCTGTTCACTTACTTCATTTTCGTGGGTGTAAGGCAAGGATTGTCTGTGGGGTCTGGGGTGTTTCTTGGACTCTAACACTCTTTCCACAATATGTGTTCTGTTCCCTGTTCTATTCTTCTCATGCCTCCTCCTCCTCCTCCTCCTCCTCTTCTTTGACATTCATTCATCCTTTGTCCTATCTTCATTGACTTACACTGTATGAAGATTTGAGATCCCTTCAGATTTCATTTCATTTTCATTACTAAGTTGCTTGTTTCTGACTTCATAAACAGTGTGTAACGATCTCGTCCTTCCTTAACATTGTTCCTGCTCTTAAAAAAAAGTACGGATTTCACTTTTCTAACTTGTTGTTCTCGATTCTTCCATCAGATCTACATTTTTTTTTTAAATTAGACACATATGCAACATCTGGATATCTTTATTGTAGACATTTCGCCATCCAGTGGCTTTATCAATACAAATTCAAGGACGTGAATGGAAGATAGAAGAATACATTTTCGCCTTGTCAATATTGTATACCATTCATGTACAATTAGTTTTTCCTTCTTCTTTCCTACTTTTCTTTCAGGTTCTCTTTAATAATTAAGGCCAAACACCATGATAGCTCTATGTCTCATGTTCCCCTCATCTTAACTCAACAAGGTTGCTCTCTCTGTCTTTGGTTCCTCAAGGTCAGTTACCAAAGGGAAAACACCATAAGTGTCCGGGGCCCAAAACTGTTCAACAGCCTCCCATCAAGCATTAGGGGAATTGCCAATAAACCCCTGGCTGCCTTCAAGAGAGAGCTGGACAGATACCTAAAGTCAGTGCCGGATCAGCCGGCCTGTGGCTCGTACGTTGGACTGCGTGCTGCCAGCAGTAACAGCCTAGTTGATCAGGCCCTTATCCATCGGGAGGCCTGGTCGTGGACCGGGCCGCGGGGGCGTTGATCCCCGGAATAACCTCCAGGTAACCTCCAGGTAACCATTGCTACTTTCTCCCTCCAGACTTGCTGAGCATATGTTCGTTGTCCACCTCCTGTGTTTTCTTGTATCATGTCCGTCTCTATCTCTTTAACATCTGCTGATGCATTAGTTAACTCTTCTACTTCCTGTCCCAACATCCTACGTCATAGAAAAAATTATCTCCTTTTCTTGTCTGCTTTAAGTTCCTCAGTCAGTTTCTTAAATTCGCTCCTCCGTTATTCTTCTACCTGTCTCCTGTAGCATCCCTTACTAGGTCTCAGATGCATATTCCCTTTTGATAATACCTATTTTCCCTTTCATTTCATTAATCGTACAATACATGCTCGTATTTGATGTACCATTTTTTTCTTCACTGTTTCTCACTCTTCCCCCGAGCTGTGTTTAATTCTGTCCTACAACCTAATATCTACCAAAGCACCTATGGTGTGTTTGGATTGGAGTGGTGTGTGTGTGTGTGTGTGTGTGTGTGTGTGTGTGTGTGCTCCTACGCAGGACATCCTTCCCAGTAGGGTTAATGACCTCTGGGAGTAAGGTCAGCGCCATGGCTATACTGGTACACAGTAACGAGGTAAAATGGCTACTATGAGTGACTGGTGTCGGGTTACTGTCCTCAACTGTCGAAGAGTCAGAGTGTGGCGAAGGGAAAATGCAGAGAGCATTACGCTTGGTAGAACGGTCTATTTGTTCATATTTTCGCTCACACCTGAGCTCACATGTGAGCGAAACGTTTTTTCGTGTCCTCAGTGGATGGCACTCCCATACAAATTCCAGAATCGTCTGCAAAGGGTGACACAGTGGTGTGGTTTACATCTCCGTCTATGTCAGAAATAAGGATGAGGAATAGGATGGGTCGAGCACTGTACCTCGCGAAACAGAGCTGTGCACTGTGGCAACCTCTGACTTAACTGTTTACTATTACTCTTTGTGTCTCTTGGATAGACAGCTAAAGATCCATTTGCCCACTTTTCCAGTTATATTTCCTTAGTATGCATTTTGTGTGCTGTTACACCATGATAGCACTTGTCGAAAGCTTTTGCAAAGTCTATGTATATTACATTTGCATTCTGCTTGTCTTCCAGGGTATTCAAGACCATGTCAAAATGGTCCAGTAGTTGTGAGAAGCAGGAGCGACCTATTTTGAACCCATATTGCCCAGGGTTATTCAGTTGTTGGGAATTCAGGTGGTTGGCTATCTTGCTTGTTAGAACACTTTATAATGTGGGATGTTATAGCTATCGGGCTATAATTCTTCGCTATTGCTTTACTGCCACCTTTATGGAGTGGGGCTATATCCGTTGTTTTTAGTGACTGTGGGATTACCCCTTTGTCAAGGCTCCCTCAATGCCAATTGTTCCAAGAATTTGGTCCTAGTTTCTTTATACAAGTATTGAAAATCTTAAGCCTATTGTATAAGGCGTTCTCCAGTTATGAGCGAAATCGAAAAGTTGTAGGGAAAAATAATTCAGGAAACCTCTTAAAAGTACTCATCTGGGGGATATTTACAAGGCTTGTAACACCTTGAAAAAGGATTAAGGGAATCTCGCAGTCTCAATATATTAAAAGATATATAAATGTGAATGTATATATATATATATATATATATATATATATATATATATATATATATATATATATATATATATATATATATATATATATATATATAGATATATATATATATATATATATATAATATATTGAAAGATAACACCTGTCAATGCATATTTATTTCAGAGAATATATATATGGAATGGCATTCCCCTCTCGGTGTATATTCTGTAATCTGTGAAAGCGAGTGATTAGGCACAACTCGCGGAAGTGATTCAGATGACACAAAGCTTAAGTTAGACCATTAATGCCGAACCAAACTTAGGTTCGGTCAGTCAGGTGACATCAAGCTTGAGTTAGGTCAATCATGCTATACATCATGCTAGGTTTCGAGGACTGGCTGAGTTCCTAGTCACAACCATCACCGTTCGTCACAACACGAAATTATTGAGAGTCTTACAGAAATTTCCCCATTTTTAAAAGGTAGAGCCTTTATTCCCTGTTAAAACGGTCCAATTAAGCTAGCCTTTTCTTCTCCGGTGATGGATATGGTCTCGACAAAGTCCACTTTAATAAGGTAACCAGATATTCTGTTATGAGAGACGCGTTAGTGCTGCCATAATAACATCTTTACACTAGTGATAACGACGTCTTGCGCCTCGTTAGCTGCAGCCATTCTACATCTTTTAATAAAAATATTTTGGAAGTGTGAGTTAGCGGCGGTGTTAACCAGACTTGGCCGGACCAGAGACAAGAGTCACCGAACTACGGCGAAAAATGACGTCGTGTCTCTCTTCCTCTCAGGAATAATATCAGTGCCTTCATTACTGATTCTTAAAATACGGTTATTACATTTTCTTACAAGCATTACGGGAGGTTACCTGGAGGTTACTGAAGGTTATTTGGAGGTCACTTGGAGGTTATTGAAGGTCACATGGAGGTTACTTGGAGGTTACCTGGAGTTTCTTCCGTAGGTCATCGGAACCACAGGCTGGTCCCAGATCACGCATCCTCCTAGTAGCTGACTTGATCAATCAAGCTGTTAGTCTCCGCCGCCGGCAGTGCACCGTATGCACCCTAACATGTATGATCAGGAACTATGTCGAGGATTCTGTCGAGTTTCCTCTTAGAGACTGTCAGGTTGAAGGTGGAGGTCTGTGTTCTGTCAAATTTTGTGCATAATTCTGTAACCCCAAAGTTATTGAGCGCGTACTACCTTAAACATAAACATGTAATTACCACATACAAAACACACACACGCACACACCTGCAACCTCAACTAGGTGAGTACACACACACACACACACACACACACACACACACACACACACACACACACACACACACGCACCTGCTATCTCACCTAGGTGATTACACACACACACACACACACACACACACACACACACACACACACACACACACACACACACACAAACACACACACACACACACACATACACCTGCAATCTCATCTAGGTGAGTACACACACACACACACACACACACACACACACACACACACACACACACACAAACACACACACACACACACACATACACCTGCAATCTCATCTAGGTGAGTACACACACACACACACACACACACACACACACACACACACACACACACACACACACACACACACACACACACACACACACACACACACATACACCTGCAATCTCATCTAGGTGAGTACACACACACACACACACACACAAACACACACACACACACATACACCTGCAACCTCATCTAGGTGAGTACACACACACACACACACGCACACACACACACACATACACACACACACACACACACACACACACACACACACACACACACACACACACACACACACACACACACACACACACACACACACACACACACACACACATTTTTCCCACTTATTATCAACTACATAATGTTGAGTGCTGAAAAGAAATAAGAATTTTATTATTCTCTCTCTGTGACCACCTTGAGAGAGGTGGTTGGTGTGGTTGTTGTTGTCTGTGGTGGGTGTGGCTGTTGTTGTCTGTGGTGGGTGTGGCTGTTGTTGTCTGTGGTGGGTGTGGCTGCTGTTGTCTGTGGTGGGTGTGGCTGCTGTTGTCTGTGGTGGGTGTGGTTGTTGTTGTCTGTGGTGGGTGTGGCTGTTGTTGTCTGTGGTGGGTGTGGCTGTTGTTGTCTGTGGTGGGTGTGGCTGTTGTTGTCTGTGGTGGGTGTGGCTGCTGTTGTCTGTGGTGGGTGTGGCTGCTGTTGTCTGTGGTGGGTGTGGTTGTTGTTGTCTGTGGTGGGTGTGGCTGTTGTTGTCTGTGGTGGGTGTGGCTGTTGTTGTCTGTGGTTGGTGTGGCTGTTGTTGTCTGTGGTGGGTGTGGCTGTTGTTGTCTGTGGTGGGTGTGGCTGTTGTTGTCTGTGGTGGGTGTGGCTGCTGTTGTCTGTGGTGGGTGTGGCTGTTGTTGTCTGTGGTGGGTGTGGCTGTTGTTGTCTGTGGTGGGTGTGGCTGTTGTTGTCTGTGGTGGGTGTGGCTGTTGTTGTCTGTGGTGGGTGTGGCCGCTGTTGTCTGTGGTGGGTGTGGCTGCTGTTGTCTGTGGTGGGTGTGGCTGCTGTTGTCTGTGGTGGGTGTGGCTGTTGTTGTCTGTGGTGGGTGTGGCTGCTGTTGTCTGTGGTGGGTGTAGCTGCTGTTGTCTGTGGTGGGTGTGGCTGTTGTTGTCTGTGGTGGGTGTGGCTGTTGTTGTCTGTGGTGGGTGTGGCTGCTGTTGTCTGTGGTGGGTGTGGCTGTTGTTGTCTGTGGTTGGTGTGGCTGTTGTTGTCTGTGGTGGGTGTGGCTGCTGTTGTCTGTGGTGGGTGTGGCTGTTGTTGTCTGTGGTGGGTGTGGCTGCTGTTGTCTGTGGTGGGTGTGGCTGTTGTTGTCTGTGGTGGGTGTGGCTGTTGTTGTCTGTGGTGGGTGTGGCTGTTGTTGTCTGTGGTGGGTGTGGCTGTTGTTGTCTGTGGTGGGTGTGGCCGCTGTTGTCTGTGGTGGGTGTGGCTGCTGTTGTCTGTGGTGGGTGTGGCTGCTGTTGTCTGTGGTGGGTGTGGCTGTTGTTGTCTGTGGTGGGTGTGGCTGCTGTTGTCTGTGGTGGGTGTAGCTGCTGTTGTCTGTGGTGGGTGTGGCTGTTGTTGTCTGTGGTGGGTGTGGCTGTTGTTGTCTGTGGTGGGTGTGGATGTTGTTGTCTGTGGTGGGTGTGGCTGTTGTTGTCTGTGGTGGGTGTGGCTGTTGTTGTCTGTGGTGGGTGTGGCTGTTGTTGTCTGTGGTGGGTGTGGCTGTTGTTGTCTGTGGTTGGTGTGGCTGTTGTTGTCTGTGGTGGGTGTGGCTGTTGTTGTCTGTGGTGGGTGTGGCTGTTGTTGTCTGTGGTGGGTGTGGCTGCTGTTGTCTGTGGTGGGTGTGGCTGTTGTTGTCTGTGGTGGGTGTGGCTGTTGTTGTCTGTGGTGGGTGTGGCTGTTGTTGTCTGTGGTGGGTGTGGCTGTTGTTGTCTGTGGTGGGTGTGGCCGCTGTTGTCTGTGGTGGGTGTGGCTGCTGTTGTCTGTGGTGGGTGTGGCTGCTGTTGTCTGTGGTGGGTGTGGCTGTTGTTGTCTGTGGTGGGTGTGGCTGCTGTTGTCTGTGGTGGGTGTAGCTGCTGTTGTCTGTGGTGGGTGTGGCTGTTGTTGTCTGTGGTGGGTGTGGCTGTTGTTGTCTGTGGTGGGTGTGGCTGCTGTTGTCTGTGGTGGGTGTGGCTGTTGTTGTCTGTGGTGGGTGTGGCTGTTGTTGTCTGTGGTGGGTGTGGCTGCTGTTGTCTGTGGTGGGTGTGGCTGTTGTTGTCTGTGGTGGGTGTGGCTGCTGTTGTCTGTGGTGGGTGTGGCTGTTGTTGTCTGTGGTGGGTGTGGCTGCTGTTGTCTGTGGTGGGTGTGGCTGTTGTTTTCTGTGGTGGGTGTGGCTGTTGTTGTCTGTGGTGGGTGTGGCTGCTGTTGTCTGTGGTGGGTGTGGCTGTTGTTTTCTGTGGTGGGTGTGGCTGTTGTTGTCTGTGGTGGGTGTGGCTGTTGTTGTCTGTGGTGGGTGTGGCTGTTGTTGTCTGTGGTTGGTGTGGCTGCTGTTGTCTGTGGTGGGTGTGGCTGCTGTTGTCTGTGGTGGGTGTGGCTGTTGTTGTCTGTGGTGGGTGTGGCTGTTGTTGTCTGTGGTGGGTGTGGATGTTGTTGTCTGTGGTGGGTGTGGCTGTTGTTGTCTGTGGTGGGTGTGGATGTTGTTGTCTGTGGTGGGTGTGGCTGTTGTTGTCTGTGGTGGGTGTGGCTGCTCTTGTCTGTGGTGGGTGTGGCTGTTGTTGTCTGTGGTGGGTGTGGCTGTTGTTGTCTGTGGTGGGTGTGGCTGTTGTTGTCTGTGGTGGGTGTGGCTGTTGTTGTCTGTGGTGGGTGTGGCTGTTGTTGTCTGTGGTGGGTGTGGCTGTTGTTGTCTGTGGTGGGTGTGGCTGTTGTTGTCTGTGGTGGGTGTGGCTGCTGTTGTCTGTGGTGGGTGTGGCTGCTGTTGTCTGTGGTGGGTGTGGCTGTTGTTGTCTGTGGTGGGTGTGGCTGTTGTTGTCTGTGGTGGGTGTGGCTGTTGTTGTCTGTGGTGGGTGTGGCTGTTGTTGTCTGTGGTGGGTGTGGCTGCTGTTGTCTGTGGTAGGTGTGGCTGCTGTTGTCTGTGGTGGGTGTGGCTGTTGTTGTCTGTGGTGGATGTGGCTGTTGTTGTCTGTGGTGGGTGTGGCTGTTAATAATGCCAAGTGTGGCTATTAACAATGTCTGTGCCAGGTGTGGTTTTTCTCTAACTAAGAATGCCATCGTTAACGATTTACGGTAAATAAAAGTAAAGGTATCCCCGTAGTGCATAACCCCAGCCCCCTGTGCCTCAGTGCACGCGACTGGAATAGTGCAGAGTGCGGCATAAGTTGATAATGCAGTTAAATATTGGCGTTGAAGGTTTGAACGGAATCAGACTATTTATTCACAAGTCATCACATGGAAACAACTAATATCCAAATTTCTTCAATAAAATCGGTAAGTTAGAATATGACAAAGCCCAAAACTAATTAAAACTTGTTAGAGACCAAACAAGACCAGCATTAAGTTTGAAGCCGCTCAGAAGTTACATTATTAAGTTGACAGTTTAAAAGATTTAAAAATAATCAGCAAAGACACTTAGAAATTGTCGCATATAAAGCAATATTTCTTCCAGTTTTCAAAAAAAAGGCAAACTGGAACATAAACTGGTCAAAATAAGTCCAAACTTTTCTCCAAGATTAACCCCCTTTTAAGATAGTTCGTAATTATGTAAGTTTTATGTAATCTTAGTGTACATAAAATAAATATTTAACCAGTAATGGTCTTGAGGAGAGACGACCTTATAGACACATAAAAGAACATCACGTTAACTCACCTTAGGATAACTAAATAAAGTCAAACACTGTGACGCATTTCTGACCACAAGAAACACTCGCCAGTTATTTCACAGAAGCCAGGTTGATTAATATAACTTACACAACCTAACATCAAGAGATTGTTTCCTCTGAGGAAAACACATCAGTGCTAAAAGTTTAAAGCCGACCAGGAGATGTATTTTCCAGGTATTGCACAGAATCCAACAAAATTTGTCTACACAGCCTAAGGCAATGAAACATTCCATCCATTCCACACGATGCATCAACAACTGAATTGTTATATTTTAATCAGAGGAAATCTTAGGTGCTGTATAACCCGTAGGGGTTATACAATACCTGTAGAATGAGAGGCATTCAAATTCGATCCAAGCAAGGGCAAGATAAATCCAATTTCATGTATCAAGAACCCCAAATCCATAATCTCAGGGAAGGACGGGGAGGGGAAGCATCATTTTATTCGGTGTGTGAAAAATTCAGTGGAGCTTTTGGCCATCTGGCCAAGGCCTCTCGCTGGCTTACCAGTTCAGTTACATCTCAATATTAGTATTAGTGCCGTTGACATATGTGTTCAACACTGGCTCTGGTACCTCGAAACCTCGTGATTCTTCATATGCACCTCGCTGCCAGTGTTTCTGTAGTTCTTTGATAGGTGGTTGTGACACTGCTAGCTGGTTGTAACCTTGTGCCAATGTTGTCAGCCTGGGAGGGTGTGCTACTCTAGTGTTGCCTCGGTACGACTCTCCTTTTGTCAGCCAATTTACCTTCCTGAAGTGGAGTCGCAAACATGATCCAGCGAGAATACTTTAATTCACTACACTCCTTTCAAACCCAAGGTGAAATCTTGAGGAATGATTATTTTATCTCATATTCCAGCAATGATTATTGTGTCGCATATTCGAGCAATGATTATTGTGTCTCATATTCGAGCAATGATTAGTGTGTCTCGTATTTAGTAATGAGAAGAAATAGATACTTGTACACTGGCGTCAGGTGAGGGAGATGCCACAGACGAAGACATTGTCACTGGTCGGCAGGATTCACCAGTGGAAGTAGGTCATACCCAAGGGATGGACCAGGAGTCGTGCTGAGTCCTGGCTCCCGCCCCAGCGTCTAGAGCTTCATATACTGACTTAAAAAGGTATGTGGCCTCTTGGCTCCCATCATTCACAAAGGACTTATAAATCCGTGTATGTTACTCATCTCTATTTCCTCCACATCCAGTTAATTCTACTTCCCTGCCATCCTCAGACTTAACAAAAAGCTTTTCCTAACGTCTCTGTTACTCATCTGCAATTTAACTGTTTTGCTTCGCCTGACCTTTATTGTACACCAACAGATCATTCTGTGAGTGGTAGTAAACTGTACACTGTACTACACACACACACGCACACACACACACACACGCACGCACACACACACACACACATACACACACACACACACACACACACACACACACACACACACACACACACACACACACACACACACACACACACACACACACACACACACACACAAATGGCTTCTCGAATTTAATCCTGCCAAATGCAAAGTCATGAAGATAGGGGAAGGGCACAGAAGACCACAGACCGAGTATAGGCTAGGTGGCCCAAGACTGCAAACCTCACTCAAGGAGAAAGATCATGGGGTGAGTATAACACCGAGCATGTCTCCGGAAGCACACATCAACCAGATAACTGCTGCAGCATATGGGCGCCTGGCAAACCTGAGAACAGCATTCCGATACCTTAGTAAGGAATCGTTCAAGACACTGTACACCGTGTATGTCAGGCCCATACTGGAGTATGCAGCACCTGTTTGGAACCCGCACTTGATAAAGTACGTCAAGAAACTAGAGAAAGTACAAAGGTTTGCGACAAGGTTAGTTCCAGAGCTAAGGGGAATGTCCTATGAAGAAAGATTAAGGGAAATCGGCCTGACGACACTGGAGGACAGGAGGGTCAGGGGAGACATGATAACGACATATAAAATACTGCGTGGAATAGACAAGGTGGACAAAGACAGGATGTTCCAGGGAGGGGACACAGAAACAAGAGGCCACAATTGGAAGTTGAAGACACAAATGAGTCAGAGAGATATTAGGAAGTATTTCTTCAGTCATAGAGTTGTAAGGCAGTGGAATAGCCTAGAAAATGACGTAGTGGAGGCAGGAACCATACACAGTTTTAAGACGAGGTTTGATAAAGCTCATGGAGCGGGGAGAGAGAGGGCCCAGTAGCAACCGGTGAAGAGGCGGGGCCAGGAGCTAAGACTCGACCCCTGCAACCACAAATAGGTGAGTACAAATAGGTGAGTACACACGCACACACACACACACACACACACACACACACACACACACACACACAGGACTACAAACAGACCTGGACAGGCTACAAGCCTGGTCCAGCAACTGGCTCCTTGAATTTAACCCTGCCAAATGCAAAGTCATGAAGATTGGGGAAGGGCAAAGAAGACCGCAGACACAATATAGTTTAGATGGCCAAAGACTGCAAACCTCACTCAAGGAAAAAGATCTGGGGGTGAGTATAACACCGAGCATATCTCCTGAGGCGCACATCAATCAGATAACTGCTGGAGCATACGGGCGCCTGGCAAACCTACGGATAGCGTTCCGATACCTCAGTAAGTATTCGTTCAAGACTCTGTATACCATTTACGTCAGGCCCATACTGGAGTATGCAGCACCAGTTTGGAATCCACACCTAGTCAAGCACGTCAAGAAATTAGAGAAAGTGCAAAGGTTTGCAACAAGACTAGTCCCAGAGCTACGGAGATTGTCCTACGAAGAAAGGTTGAGGGAAATCGGCCTGACGACACTGGAGGCAAGGAGGGTCTGGGGAGACATGATAACGACATATAAAATACTGCGCGGAATAGACGAGGTGGACAAAGACGGGATGTTCCAGAGATGGGACACACACACAAGAGGTCACAATTGGAAGTTGAAGACTCAGATGAATCAAAGGGATGTTAGGAAGTATTTCTTCAGTCATAGAGTAGTCAAGCCGTGGAATAGCCTAGAAAGTGAAGTAGTGGAGGCGGGAACCATACATAGTTTTAAGGCGAGGTATGATAAAGCTCATGGAGCAGGGAGAGAGAGGACCTAGTAGCAATCAGTGAAGAGGCGGGGCCAGGAGCTATGAATCGACCCCTGCAACCACAAATATGTGAGTACAAATAGGTGAGTACACACACACACACACACACACACAGCGACCAGTGAAGAGGCGGGGCCAAGAGCTTGGACTCGACCCCTGCAACCTCAACTAGGTTAGTACACACACACACACACACACACACACTTTTAGGAAGTGATGTAAATCTACATTAATAATTCAATTCCTTTCAGTTAAAATTTTAAATCTTATAATTTATTTGGACGGGAGGGGGATTGAAGGCAGAAAGAACTTTTCAACTAATATTAGAAATTTAAATTAAGATTGAATATTTTAAAACAGAACGAGGCTTGTAGAGAATCATTTAAAAAATGTATATTTAATACCGGAGGGCGGAGGAACTATGGGAGGAAGAAATATAGCAGCGATGAGAGTGGAGACGCTTTATTTAATCCACCTGGTCAGTCACTCAGACAATTGTGAGTTATCATAATTGACTGAGTGAGCAGAATGTTGAAAATGGTATAAAATACCGTCGAGCTGACGAGTGAGACATGTGCAGCATTAATTTAGTATCCAAGGTTGATGGACTTCTTACATCGTCTTTACTCCGCTGCTACACCTGCTGCCTCTGTATTTGACTGAGAAAGTCTACTGTGTAGGCGAAACAATTCAGCAGTAAGATACCAAACTGCTGCACATGTGTCTTGCTCATAGAGCACAATAACGGGAATAAAATTTAACCCTGTTTGTGAAAACGACAGTTCTGGTTGAGTGTAACTAGAACCTGCCTAGCATAGGCTAGTAGACCTACTGCAGCCAGCCTCTGATCTTGTTCTTTCTTATGTTTTTATGACCTTGGCTGAAATATGGACCAAGGAAGACATAATTATGACAACTGAAATCTGAAGAGGAAATTATAAGGCAGATGAGAATAGACTGTGAACCCTGAACAGAACCATGACGAGGGGGACACAAGTGGACCATGGGAACGTAAGGGAATAATTATTTCGGTTTCAGTATGGTTGAAAAGTGGTTTATAAGTGGGATTGGTGGGGGAAATTCCATACACAGCTTCAAGAGTGCTATGATCAGTCCCAGAGGCATGAAATCAATGATGCCA
>NC_091345.1:5851225-5903725 GCF_038502225.1 Cherax quadricarinatus | reverse complement strand
ACTCCAGGGCCTTTGCTGCTTCGTAGAGACTGAGGAAAGCTGGTTCTGATTCTGCTGGACAACTTTTCTGTCTGATGACGCAGTTGTGGTTGCTGGAGCTGGGTTGTTGCTCGTGGTGTCTCGGCTTAGTGATTGTAGTTATAAGAGGAGAGCTGAAGTTGTGGAGTCCCGTCTTTAGTGTTTGTACTTACAGCAACAGAGGTCCGCTAGTGGTGTACCATCTTCAGTGTTTGTAGCTACAACAGCAGACTATGCTAGTGGTGTACCATCTTCAGTGTTTGTAGTTACAACAGCAGACTATGCTAGTGGTGTACCATCTTCAGTGTTTGTAGCTACAACAGCAGACTATGCTAGTGGTGTACCATCTTCAGTGTTTGTAGCTACAACAGCAGACTATGCTAGTGGTGTACCATCTTCAGTGTTTGTAGCTACAACAGCAGACTATGCTAGTGGTGTACCATCTTCAGTGTTTGTAGTTACAACAGCAGACTATGCTAGTGGTGTACCATCTTCAGTGTTTGTAGTTACAACAGCAGACTATGCTAGTGGTGTACCATCTTCAGTGTTTGTAGTTACAACAGCAGACTATGCTAGTGGTGTACCATCTTCAGTGTTTGTAGTTACAACAGCAAACTATGCTAGTGGTGTACCATCTTCAGTGTTTATAGTTACAACAGCAGACTATGCTAGTGGTTTACCATCTTCAGTGTTTATAGTTACAACAGCAGACTATGCTAGTGGTTTACCATCTTCAGTGTTTATAGTTACAACAGCAGACTATGCTAGTGGTGTACCATCTTCAGTGTTTGTAGTTACAACAGCAGACTATGCTAGTGGTGTACCATCTTCAGTGTTTGTAGTTACAACAGCAGACTATGCTAGTGGTGTACCATCTTCAGTGTTTGTAGCTACAACAGCAGACTATGCTAGTGGTGTACCATCTTCAGTGTTTGTAGTTACAACAGCAGACTATGCTAGTTTACCATCTTCAGTGTTTATAGTTACAACAGCAGACTATGCTATGTTTACCATCTTCAGTGTTTATAGTTACAACAGCAGACTATGCTAGTGGTGTACCATCTTCAGTGTTTATAATTACAACAGCAGACTATGCTAGTGGTGTACCATCTTCAGTGTTTGTAGCTACAACAGCAGACTATGCTAGTGGTGTACCATCTTCAATGTTTGTAGTTACAACAGCAGACTATGCTAGTGGTGTACCATCTTCAGTGTTTGTAGCTACAACAGCAGACTATGCTAGTGGTGTACCATCTTCAGTGTTTGTAGTTACAACAGCAGACTATGCTAGTGGTGTACCATCTTCAGTGTTTGTAGTTACAACAGCAGACTATGCTAGTGGTGTACCATCTTCAGTGTTTATAGTTACAACAGCAGACTATGCTAGTGGTTTACCATCTTCAGTGTTTGTAGTTACAACAGTAGACTATGCTAGTGGTGTACCATCTTCAGTGTTTATAGTTACAACAGCAGACTATGCTAGTGGTTTACCATCTTCAGTGTTTATATACAACAGCAGACTATCTAGTGTTTACCATCTTCAGTGTTTATAGTTACAACAGCAGACTATGCTAGTGGTGTACCATCTTCAGTGTTTGTAGCTACAACAGCAGACTATGCTAGTGGTGTACCATCTTCAGTGTTTGTAGTTACAACAGCAGACTATGCTAGTGGTGTACCATCTTCAGTGTTTGTAGTTACAACAGCAGACTATGCTAGTGGTGTACCATCTTCAGTGTTTGTAGTTACAACAGCAGACTATGCTACTAGTGCTACTTTGTGTTTTTTTTTTATCATTCCTGTCGGTATTTGTTTTTTCTATCCGACACATTCAACATTCTATCATTCAAACTTTGATCTTCATTTCCGCCTAAGTTCACTAAACTTTGTTTATCAACATTAAATTACGCAATTTGTCTAACACTATATTTCTCAATTTATCTAAGTTTCCCTCTAATGTTTTAGTGATTGTTGTTACCTTCCACAGGATTTTTTTTCCGTACTTTGCAAAGGTGTTTATCTAGTTTTTTTTAATTGGTAAATAATTGCTGAAAGCTGAAAACGTTTTCAGGGAAAAGTATTCAAACTATCCTGTGAAAACACTGGTTCTCTTATAACTTCCCATTTTCCTCCCTCCCCCCAAACAGAAAATTTCTCATCCGCTGCAGTAACTTCCATTTTCATTCTTATTTCGATAAATTTACGCGACTTTACCACTACAGCCTAATAGGTTTACTATACACGGGTTTACTGACTGGAAGCTAAGTTCTTTGATGAAAGACTTTCGCTCTTTCTTTGTGTATTATTCAATTTTATAACCATGGTCACTGTTGCTGTCCTGGAGGTCACAGGGTCTTTCTTCCCTGTGACCATTTCTATGCAGCGGCACAATGTGTGGTCTTTTTAAATTTGTAGTCAGTTTTCTCTTGTGTAATGAACCAAAAAATATGTTGCTTGAGTTGGCATCTTAGACCTTCATTTTGTTTAATAACCGCTGGATCCATTTTTTTTTCAGTTTCCAATAGTTTAAATTTTTCGAGCTTTTTCATTGTTTTTATTTCAGGATGGAAAAAATGTAGATCAATCAACCCCTTGTGTTTCTATCTTCATGTGAGTTTTGAGCACTGACAGGTGTTCTTTACGCTTTAGATATCCATACTGATGTGGCTTCAAATGTAAGCACTAGAGATATAAAGGTACTTTTGGGTACACAAAGGCACTTCTAGGGATACAAAGGTACTTGTGGGTACACAAAGGTACTTCTAGGGATACAAAGGTACTTGTGGGTACACAAAGGTACTTCTAGGGATACAAAGGTACTTTTGGGATTACAAATGAACTACGGGGATACACAGGTACTCTTCCAGTGACATGCAGTGAGGTGCAAGGGTTTGGGGGTGATGCAATACGGGGGTAAGTTTCTCTGATCGCTCGGTTCTCGGAGCTGGTTGAATAAGGTAAGAAATGTTGAAGTTGACTTCTTGGGTGGATTAATGACAGGTTTGTGACTGGATACAGCTCATTGTATGGGAGAAACGTTGTCATTAAATGATCGTATGACTTGGATACATTTCTCTGATCGCTCGTGCAAGCCACCAAAATACAACTTGTTATTATTTTGATAATTAGGCTCATCTTTAATACTTATCTGATTCTTGTGTCACTTTCTTCGTTTTTTTTATATTCAACCTTCTCTTGTCATCATTTTTAATACTGTCATGAGTGTCAGTCTTGCCTCCTCTTTAGTGTCTCCTTTTTCACCCTTTTCAGTTTCATTACTTTTACTTCTAGTCTCTCTCTTTCTCTCTCTCTCTCAGGGCCTTCACATCTTTGTAAAAAAATTTTTGCCCCATATCTTTCTCTTTTATCACCAGTTTACTTTCCATCTGGTTTCTTGCACTCATCTTGCGGGAGTATCGCCCGAGCGGATGACCGCAACGTATAAACCTGACCTGACCTTTGACCTTTCCGGCTGAAGGCTGCATCAACTCCTGTTGCTAATTTCCCAGATGGGAAATATAACGGCTACGTTGACCGAGGCATAAAAAGTAACAGCTGGGCTTCTGCACTACAAGCTGAGCCATTTGCCATTCCAAATGGCACTAAAGTTAACTTACGACAATGAGTCCAATTCTTTGAATCATTACTGATTCAGTATCATCACTGAACTGTCTAGGCTCGCAATGATCGGCTATTTTGGATTCCATCTCACTTTCAAATATTCCTACGTGATAGAACAGTAAATTAGTAAAAAGGAAATGAAAAAAAAAAGAGATGCAACAACCTTGGTTGTACATAATGTAACTGCACGTCACAGGAATGTAATTAGAAGCCGGTGATAACAAATGTAACAATCTAAGCGTACACAAACACATTTATGGAAGACTTAAAGTGAAAACAGACCCAGCTTTAGCTAGGCTAAACAGACCTAGTTTTAACCAGGCTAAAGCTTGGTTACACGTATTTCACAGCTGGTAGTCTGTCATGTACACAGACGATGATCAAATTATACGTGAAATACGTGATTTGCTTCTCCACTTACTAAGGAATGTAGTGGTAGACAGCACAATGCATATCAAAGTATCTTATTAGTGCAAGAAAATAGTAGAATTTTGTATAAAGTGTCTTAAATATCCCAGTATAAATAGCAAGGATTTGTAAATAATATGTATCGAAATAAACACCTGCTGACCATAATGGATCTAGGCCTCACTCTTATTAATATACTCTTGCGTAACCGTCCCCAGGATACCTGGAGTTTACCTGGAGAGAGTTCCGGGGGTCAACGCCCCCGCGGCCCCGGTCTGTGACCAGGTCTCATAGACGTAGGATGCTCAGTGAACTAGCTGCTATAGTCCACAGCACTGACAAGGGTAGCACAGTACAAGAGGAGCTGCCATGCACGTTATTTACACGAGGTGTACAATAAACTAGCCACTTTCATCCACAGTATTAACATGAGACCTTTAATAAACTAGCTGCTACCATCGAATCATTAATATGAGGCGCATCATAAACTAGCCGCTGCCGCCCATGGCATTACTTGAAGCGCACGAAAATCAGCATCTTCATCTGCGAAGTCAAACTCATATATTTCCGACCAGCCTTCCCTTGCCCTTCTCTGATCTCTCCTGCCTTCCCTTGCCCTTCTCTGATCTCTCCTGCCTTCCCTTGCCCTTCTCTGATCTATCCTGCCTTCCCTTGCCCTTCTCTGATCTCTCCTGCCTTCCCTTGCCCTTCTCTGATCTATCCTGCCTTCCCTTGCCCTTCTCTGATCTCTCCTGCCTTCCTTTGTCTCTTCTTTGCATTTTCCTGACCTCCCCTGCCTTCCCTTGTCCTTCCTTTGCCTCCACTTCCCTTGCCTTCACTTCCCTTGCCTTCACTTCCCTTGCCTCCACTTCCCTTGCCTCCACTTCCCTTGCCTTCACTTCCCTTGCCTTCACTTCCCTTGCCTCCACTTCCCTTGCCTTCACTTCCCTTGCCTTCACCTCCCTTGCCTTCACTTCCATTGCCTTCACTTCCCTTGCCTTCACTTCCCTTGCCTTCACTCCCCTTGCCTTCACTTCCCTTGCCTTCACTTTCCTTGCCTTCACTTCCCTTGCCTTCACTTCCCTTGCCTTCACTTTCCTTGCCTTCACTTCCCTTGCCTTCACTTCCCTTGCCTCCACTTCCCTTGCCTTCACTTTCCTTGCCTCCACTTCCCTTGCCTCCACTTCCCTTGCCTCCACTTCCCTTGCCTCCACTTCCCTTGCCTTTACTTCCCTTGCCTTCACTTCCCTTGCCTTCACTTCCCTTGCCTTCACTTCCCTTGCCTTCACTTCCCTTGCCTTTACTTCCCTTGCCTTTACTTCCCTTGCCTTCACTTCCCTTGCCTTCACTTCCCTTGCCTCCACTTCCCTTGCCTTTACTTCCCTTGCCTTCACTTCCCTTGCCTTCACTTCCCTTGCCTTCACTTCCCTTGCCTCCACTTCCCTTGCCTCCACTTCCCTTGCCTTTACTTCCCTTGCCTTCACTTCCCTTGCCTTCACTTCCCTTGCCTTCACTTCCCTTAAGCATCTTTCATATCTCTCTTATCCTAATCTCGTGACTGGCCAAACAACTTTCTATCTTTCTCTCTGTTTCTAACTCTTTTCTTTCTCTCAGGTTTGTCCTCTTACGTTTCGTCCTGCCTCTCAGTTACTTGCTTGCTGCCTGGTTCCTTCCTCTCACGTACAGGAAGTGTCACCAGACACAGCGCCTCGCCTAACATGACCTTTGACCTTTCCGACAGATCTCATATATTATCGAGCCTGCCAACGATGCCTTTCCCTCTCTTTACCCCTCCCCCTCTCCTCTCTCTCAATCGTCTTCCCTCTCTCTTCCTTCTCTCTCCGTTTCCTACCCTGTCTTCATATTCGTAAATTACTTTCTTAACCGAATATGAAGCAACAGATAAAGAAGAATAAAAATAAGAAGAAAAAGAAAAATAATAAGATTTTTCTCATCCTATTAATCCCTGAGGGCAATTATCCCAGGATAACCTTATACCTGGTAATGATACAAAGAAGGCACCATAGGCATGACAGAATTTCAGATGAGAGGAAACGGAGCGCGAATAAATGTCGTTTTAATTGCAAATGTTTGCCCTTTTACCCAGTATTGTGACCCAAGGGAGCCAGTCAAACTGACAGAAGGTCCCTGCTGTTAACTTACAAATGATCACGGCTGACACTCCAGGTGACACCAGGTCGCTGATTACACTTAACAAGACAGCACAGCTGACACTCCAGGTGCCAGAAGCAGTAACGGGTGTGTTGCACGGTGTCTTGAGACGCGGGGAAATCGAACTGATAAACAAACAATATTCCATCATAACTTCCCATTCATAAGCTAATCTCTCTTGCCAGTGAGTATACCAGTAAAGTTTAAGCTCTCGCTTCACACGCTGTGGGTCTGGGTTTCATTCCCGGCGAAGGGGTGTAAACATCCGACGTGTTTCCTTACACCGGTTGTCTATGCTCACCGATCAGTAAAACGGGTAACTGGGTGCTAGTGGACTGGTGTGGGTCGCATCCTGGTACAAAATTGACCAAATTTACCCGAGATGCTCAACATGACAAGCGGCTTTCCATATAGTAGTATGTCACTGATGTCAGCTATGGTCAGTATACCTTATACATGTACCTGTAGTAAATAAATATATTATTAAGTGAGCACTCTTATTAATATCTGGAACTTATTTAAGAAGGTGGCGTTAATTAAGGAGTATTAACAGTGTTAGAGTCGATTGTTATTACTCAGTGACAGCAGCCATAAGACGACTCCACACCGTGTCCAGATATTTCCCAGCAGTAATATCATCCCATTTTGTGTATAGCAGGAGGAGTGAGCATTATGTGTAATACTTAGTTCATATAAGGGTTCCAAACACTTTTAGCCTGAACAAGAAGAGTTATCTTTGACTCATATTAAGTGGATGTGTCTAGAGTTTAAGAGTGCATTAAATAGGAAGATAAATGTTTGACATAATTAAAATTACGTAAATCCTTGCATATAAAGCCCGGATGGAAAACAATACATTCATCCATGCGAAGGTAGTCCCTGGGATGGCCGTGGATTTAATGGGAATAATTAGCGATATTGTTCTATTTTAACTCTAGTCATAATTAAGTGTCCCTGAAGGAATACCTTTAAGAGGGTGCCTGACATTCTTTTTTCCTCCAGCTTTTCGATATTATTTTCCTCGTAACACGAGAATGACCTTCCAATGGGCTTCATATTTTTAACACTCACTCAGTGCTCCTCCAGACTACATAAACACCCACTGTTCTATCAGATCTTTCTCACACCCATCATATGGTTTCCCCAGATCAGTCTACAGCCGTCTAAAGCTCACCCACACGTCTCCCAAATAACTCCAATGCCCTCCCGGACCACTCCCACTCCCAATACTCTCCCAGACAGCAACTCCCATCCATTCCTCTCAGATACTCAGCCAATACTCCAATACTCATTTAATGTTCTTCCAGACCCTCCCACACTCATCTAGTACTTTCCTAGACCCCTTCCTCACCTACCCAATACTTTGCAAGACCCGTCCTACAATTCCAGTGCTCTCCCAGGCCATTCCCACACACATCGAATACTTTTAAAAGTCCCATCCGAAACCTATCCAATATTCTTCCACACCCATCCAGTTCTCCTTTACCCCTCCAACACCCATTCCACGCTCCCCAGCTTGTTGCAGTGAGTGAAGGATTGGTGTGATTTTTGCCTCACAACGAAAGCCATGTTATGGCTAGTCTTAGGTATTATTGTAGCTAGGAGGGAGTGATTGATAAATATTATACGTTAGAGCCAAGTTTCAATACTATGGCCGGGAACAGAGTTGTGAAGATTGATGGATGTTTCTGTGAGTGATGTCTCCCTGGGGTGTGGCCGGCCTGGGCAAGAAGCTGGCTGTGTTGTTTGTCTCATAGCGAGGCCTTAATCGTGTGCACGAATTTCTGGGTGTGTGACGGGATTAGATTCTGTTTGCGTATGTTTTCTGCCATGAACATTTGACACATACACAAAATATGTAAAGAATTAGATATATGTGCAACATCTAGGTATCTTTATTGTAGATGTTTCGCCATCCAGTGGCTTTAGCAATACAAATTCAAGGACATAAATAGGAAGACATATATGTACAACATTGTATACGACATCAATCACCAACCAGGTGCTTCGATATCAAGGTATCCCATCTACAGTACGAATTTAATGATGATCACCTGGCTGTCAGCATTGTGTTTCGTTTTGTGTTACTGTTGTACTGCACATAGTAGCCTGATGCTTACAATATTCAACGAGCAAGTGGAAGCCACTCTGCCCATGCTTGTGTGGCACCTCAAGACATGTTGATATATAAGACACTTGTACAAAATATGGATGTATTTATTCTGGAAACGTTTCGCTCTCCATTGGCTTCTTCAGTCCAGTGCAGAGAAACGCTGCAAGATGAGGTGGCGTGTGATGGCAAAACATTTACAGAAGATAGCCAAGTGTTGCTTAAGTGTCATAGTTATCAACTAGTCAGTTTTCTGAACTATTTATTCCACCTCAACACATGTTGATTAAATGTAAATAAATGTCCTAATCTCAGTGTTTGAACTAGGTTCTTGGTATTTATTATACTTGGTTAACACATCGTGGGTAAGTTACTCATCCCTTGCACCTCTTCAAGGACGAGACTTGATTAACGTCGTACCTGGTCACACCTGTTTGGACACCAAAAATTGGTTCCAAATAGAATTTTCAGCTGAATATTTGGAGATGTGTCATTCTTGTTTTCTCCCTAAGTTATACAATCGGTTGAGTTGTTTGCGGATGAATCTTCTGTGGCATTATTATATGTCCGGATTTTTTTTTGTGTGTAATGTATGCTTTGGGGCACATGTTGCAGTGCTTTTAGCCCAGAATATAAGGGGTTATAATAATTACATTTCTCGACCCCTTCAGGTCACTTACTGTTTCGGGTGAAATTTGAGTCCCAGGGGAAGGCACGTTGTTTTCATAATATAACTGTTAGCTAATATACATTATTAGTATGTGGACAGCTGTTAATTCATTAAATTTATGTTAAAATACTCTTTTTCCCAAATTATTAAATCTAAAAAATATACATGTTGCACTTGTATACATGTTGCACTGATAATATGAGTGCTGAGTTCAGCCAGTGTGTACATTCCACTGTTTTGCTTTCTGATTTAGATAAGGTGAGTGATGGCCACCTCCAGGATCCTGTGTTTGGTTCTGACATCCTCCTGAAACAACTGCTGCACACTCCTCAGTTCATGACCTGGGAATGTATCCTGTACTGGACGACACACGTATTGTTGGCATCATCCATCCTACATGCGTAATTATATCCTTGGAAATAATTTCCAAGGTCACGCCGTGTCAACGATGATTTACTACACCTATTACACAGAATTCTGTACACCCTCGCAAGGTCTGATCTCTTTAATTTTTTTTAGAGGTCATTATGTAGAGATCACCAGGCTTTGCAGACTCAGAAATACTACTGTCACAGGAGTCTAAAGCATTTTTTTTGTGTGTATGGGAATCAGTACATACGATGGTGAAAGAGGACGTGAGCTTGGAAATAAAGAACACAAATAACGCAAATAACACAAGCAACACTCACAGCAGGATACATTTCTGTATTATAAACTGGCAAGCTGCGCAGCGAGTGCTTCACGAGGATGACGGAACAAAATGAAGGATCATGGTTGCTACACTCACTCTACCAAGACCAGTGAGGTAAGCAATTTTCTATTAAAATGTTACCCATCCTTGATCCCCCTCCCCACCATGCCTACTTGACCTCACTTCTCACATCGCCCCTGGAAATTTACCTTGACTCCCACCTTGAGCCTATCCTGTGACCTATCTCAGGTGGTCGACTGAGTTATAGGGCAGGATTTCTGGGTGTCTGTGTGTGTGATTGAAAAAGTCCAACCCAGGACGACACATTGAGCTACATCTTTTTAAACATTTGTTAACTTGCGCCATCTACCATTTTCCATTCTGACTCACGAAATCGTAATGACAATATTATAAACAAACACTTGCCGCGAGTTCAATCCCAACCCGTACCGTGGTTTATGTTCCATTCTTTTTACCTGTTTACTTTGATCACCATTAGTCGACCTTGTTACGAATATGATTGCCTGGAAAATACAGCTAAATTAACAAAAGGTAAAGTAAAGCGTTGTGGTTGACTATGTGGCTTGTAAAAGTTATAACGACCATACTTATGTCTATGTATCTTTGTTTGAATTTCTTCGAATTTTTAAAATTGATGTTTATTACTTATTGCTCAAAACCCATTAAGTTACAAAACAGGACCTAAGCACCATAAAACAGTTCCACAACACCACATTTACGTTACTACTACACCACAACACCAAAACACCGCCTCACCGCTACAGCACCACGACAACACAACCACAGCACCACTACAGCACCTCCACAGCACCGCCACAGCACCACTACAGCACCACCACAACACCACTGAAACTCGTGAGGAAAACACATCACGTCTCTGCAAATTCCCTCAGTCTGCCCCAATAACACAGGTCCACAGAAGGCCACAACACCACAAATTAAGGCTACGTTAGAGGTCACATGTGACCCACATAATGGCAGCCGTAGCCAGATAAGTGACAGCAACGTGACTAGGAACGCATGTCCTGTATAAATGCTCTTCTTGAGTTATTCTTCTCCATCTCCTCTCATTAATGCTTCGTGTAATGTGCGCAGGATTTCTCCTCCACTCACCTCACTATCTTCTTTTCTCCAGTTTTCCAAATATCTGCTGAACACATTAATGGATTTGATTAAAATTTAAAACACGTGTATCAATACACAGTTTTAAGAAGAGGTATGACAGAGTTCAAGTAGTAGAGCCAGAAGCCACGACTTGATTCCTGCAAAAAAAAAAAAATGTAAGAATATGCTCATAGGCACTCACAAGCGTGCGCGCGAGCACACACACACACACACACACACACACACACACACACACACACACACACACACACACACACACACACACACACACACACACACACACACAGGCGGGGCCAGAGGCTGAGTCTCTACCTCTGCAACCACAAACAGATGACTACAGGCACACTTGGCTCCAGGTCAGTTTTCCTCCAATTGACCAAACAGGGCTGACTGATTCCTTAGCACAGACTGAAGCAAGAATTAGGGGTTTTCCCACTGCAGGCAGTGGTAGCTATCACACTTTGTAAAACTCAAAGAGGGAAGAAATGGGAAATCATCAGTCAAACAAAGAGGTAGAAAGAGCTAAGGAAAGGGTTACGATGTTAGTAAACAGAGAATGAATTGATGCTGACTGGATTCAAACACATAATAGATGAAGAGTGGGGGAGGGGGAAGGCTATACAGTCTCTGCATAGAGATACGTGAATGGATAAAGGAAGTATTGGAAGCAGATGAGATACAGTAGAGAAGGTCTATTGTTCTTGAAGAATAGTGATATAGCTTTTAGAAGATCTCAACAACAACAAAAAAAAGGTGAAAGAAAGAGAGGAGTTGAAAGGAAATACAACAAATAAGGAGACAGAAAGCCGGAGTAAGAAAACAAGGACCTGTATGGAAATGATTTTAGGCAGGCAATCACGTGTGAAAGAGATGATATAGGGAACAGCAGACCAACTGATAACAAGGGAAAGGAAACAGAAGAAGGAAAGATGGAGCAGGTTGATTATCTATGGCCCTCATGAGACAGAAGGGAGGTCAAGATGAGTGCAATGGACAAAAGGGAGAATTTTTAATATCTTGGATCAAACAGTTGGGGAGACAAAGGTCGCTGATCACGCAGGTGGGGAGACTAGTGTCTTATAGCACGAAAACTACGTCATTTTATTGTGGCAACATTTCTCTCTCTAGGAGCGTAAGAAATAAAAAAAATGAATTTGAATGTGATTCCAGTTTTTTAATAAAATTAATTATAACTAATCTTTATTTTTTTCCCCTCCCGAGTCGTTGGAACCAGAGCTTTTTTTTCGTGTCAGTAGTGAGGGTGGGGGGAGCTGGGGGAGGGGGTGGTGGAGGGGAAGGGAAGGGGCGTTGGGCACGTGCTGGGATCCAGTTGGGGTGTTCCGGCCACTTGCTCAAACCAGATGCGAATTCGATACTCCTTCATCAGCGGTAATTCGAACCGCGGCCCCGCTAAATTGGAAGTTTCCGACTGTAACCGCGACACCACCACCCGGCTCGTGGCACTTTGTTCCGGCGGCGCTGGTAAGACAACCAGAGGAGGTAATGAATGGTACCAATTAGAAAAAAGATGGGAGAAAGAGAGAGAGAGAGAGGTGGGAATGAGAGGCGCAAGGAGCGAGAGAAAGAGGATAAGATAGAGACGAGAAGGTAAAGAGACGGCGAAAGTGATAAAAGGAGTGAGAGATAGATAAAAGAGAGAGAGAGAGAGAGAGAGAGAGAGAGAGAGAGAGAGAGAGAGAGAGAGAGAGAGAGAGAGAGAGAGAGAAACAGACAGACAGACAGACAGACAGACAGACAGAAATGTAGAGAGAGAGAGAGGTTAAAATGGAAGAGTTCACTGGAAGAATATATGAGAGATAACGGAGGACCTAACGGTACTTCCCTCTGCTATCTCTTAGGAAAAAATAAGAACTATAATCTTTGGGAAAGGATGCTGATCTTATCTATACAGATGAGGACGAAATAAAAAAAAGGCAGAAGGCCCCTTTCCCAGCCTTCCCCTCCCCTCCCCTCCCCTTCATTCCCTCCCTCCCCTCCCTCCCCCTTCCGATGAAGACGGACTTTTTCCCTATTGAAAAAGCGTTAAAGGAAATTTAACAGGAATGGAAGAATATTGGTCTCAAGAAGTCTGACCTGGAGTCTACCTGGGGGTTATTTCGGGGATCAACGCCCCCGCGGCCCGGTCTACGACCAGACCTCCCGGTGGATCAAGGCCTGATCAACCAGGCTGTTGCTGCTGGCCCCACGTAGTCCAACGTACGAACCACAGCCCGGCTGATCGGGCACTGACTTAATGTTTTTTAATAAAATGCTTCTTGTGAGTCTGCCATGGAATCAAGTTGAGTCACGAAATGGTAATAACACGACTGCAAATAAACCACGGAACGGGTGGGGTTAGAACCGAGAAGGGATGGTCGCGAATCTACACACAGAAATCACTCCCTACGAATGTAAAAGACTGGGCAGGCGGTGCGAAACACCCCCAATGAAAAGTAGGGGCGCCATTGGTACACTAACAGAAAACACCATAAGAGTCCGGGGCCCAAGACTGTTCAACAGCTTTCCACTAAGCATAAGGGGAATTATCAATAGGCCCCTAACTGCCTTCAAGAGGGAGCTGGACAGATACCTAAAGTCGGTGCCGGATCAGCCAGGCTGTGGTTCGTACGTTGAACTACGTGAGGCCAGCAGTAACAGCCTGGTGGATCAGGCCCTGATCCACCGGGAGGCCTGGTCGTGGACAGGGTCGCGGGGGCGTTGATCCCCGGAATACTCTCCAGGTAAACTCCAGGTAAGTGGTTTACGCACTGGCCTGGAGTTTTACGTCTCAGTTGCCATGGGTTCTACTCTCAACCCGTTCCGGCTTTTTTTTTTTCATTCAAGTTGAGAATAACGATGCGGAACGTGTACACGGTGCCACCCACAAGCTGCTAACAAGGGCCTGACCACACATCAGCTATTAATTAGCAACGCCTTGGCTACTCCACCACAAGAGTGGTGAGAAAGTGGTGATGGTAGGACAGTAGTAGCACTGCTGCTCGTTATCACCTCTTTTCTTTCACGCAGCCGTTAAAACACAGCTAACAGGTCCTGTTGAACAGTCGTCGTCTGCTGTGCTGTTCCACCTTGGCACCAGAAACTAGCCAAAACTGCCACTATTGTAATGCTAGTTTTTACCCTCGACACCCTTCATTATCCTATAATTATTAAGTTGAGATGCTGGATCTGATCATTGTGGCAGCACACCAGCTGCTAAGAGCGCCAAGTCCTCTACCACAGACACTAAATCAGTATTGACAGTCAAGATGATAGCGTTTCATGAATTGATATAGATCTAAAGAATCTCTTGAGTGCATCATCTCCAGACTCACGTCAGGGGATTTTATCTCCCAAATTAGCTGTAACAACAACAACAACAACAACAACAACAACAACAACAACAACAACAACAACAACAACAACAACAACAACAACAACAACAACAACAACAACATGCCATTACTATAGCCACTATAACCTGGTATGTCCCTTATAATACTTTATCCGTTATCCCGTTCAACAAGACAGACATAAAGAACATTAGTAAATATTTTACAGAACTATTAATGTTAGGAATATTAGTCGTGAAGATGGTGAGTTTCCTCCCGAGTGCTCTAAATTCACAAGAACAGGCGGAATAGTCACGAACACAGAGTGGTACGGATGGTAAAGCACTGTGAACCTTGTTCCAAGGTTCGTAGGTTCACGTTTCCTTTTGCCAGAGATCAGTGTTTGTGTATACTTCGCCTGTTCTTGCGAATTCCTAATATATATATATATATATATATATATATATATATATATATATATATATATATATATATATATATATATATATATATATATATATATATATATATATATATATAAACTGACTTTGAAAATATTTATTTCCCATTTCATTAATGTTTTGTGTGGATTTTTGGACTTAAAACATTAGCTAGTACTTCATGAAAAAGTATTTTCTATATTCTCGTTACATTTATTTAATACCATAAGTTTATCAAATTATTTCTCATGACTGGCTCCCCATATGTCAAATTATTTCTCATAGCTGACTCACTATGTGTCTCAAATAAAGCTTTGCATTTGAGTGAATATTTAAATATGTTCAAAACCAGTTGCATGCCAATCAGAGAGTAACAGGTCATGCTGTGTTTAACACCCGTGTCAGGAAACACTTGTGTTGTTTCAGGAAACACTTGTGTTGTTTCCTGACAAATAAAACAACAACACGCTGCGTGGCTAATGTTTGGTCTAGGTTGACCGTCGTAGGGCGTCCACTGTGTCTGTGTATTGCATAACAAAAAAACATGGTTATGAAGCCTAAAATTTTTACTTTATGGTTATTCACAGCTATATGCTGCCTAGTGTTATTAAGATTTTTATTTTCCCATTATTAGTGTTTTATCAAACAGTTTGTGTTCCATGTGCACGGCAATACAAAATACTATGTTGATTTATATTAGATAAAAGGCTTTAATAATGTAGAAATTTGTTGGGCAAGAAATGCTACCCAAGCAGTTAGCAAAGTACTGACTCCCTCAGGTCATCATGGGAAGGTTATGACGCACGCACATCCCTGGAGACTGTGAGACGGCTTGCGGCTTCAGAGATGTGCAGACCTCCTCCATCATACACACCTGGGCTCAGCTCTACCTGCAGGGATTGTCAACTTCGTGTGTTACCATAGTCTCGCCATACACACTTGGATTCTGTTTTATCTACAGGGATACTGTCACCTTCGTGTGTTACTAGTCTCACCATACACTCCCGGGCTTAGTCCTATCTGCTAGTAGTCCTATCTGCTACTAGTCCTATCTGCTATTAGTCTCATCAGATACACTTGTGATTAAGTCACTCAGCCACTCACGTGAGTGACCAAACTAACCACTCTCAGAGACACTTCTCCAGTTAACACTGACCACTCTCTCGTAATTTTGTTAGAGTACAGACGAACTGTATTTATTTTAGCAGTCTCATGTGGTGCTTTTTTTCTTTAATATTCGTTTAATGCATGCGAGAGAAAGTTTGAGACCCAGTGATTGAGTACATGGCTTAAGAAGTCAAATAAATTTGCGAGGCATGATCATTTATTACAGAATCCATGAATATTAATGATTTTTATCATATCTTCCAGAATTTTTGCAATCCTCTCCTAAATAACGTTGCGGCGTACGAATACAACTCTGTTCAATGGGGTGTTTACAGTTGTGTCGTTACAATTTTGTCGTTACTATATCGCGAGTCAGAGATCTTTAAGTTTTCGTTTCCTCAGAATTAAGTGCTTCAAGTCTTTCCTCGTATGAAGAATTAGACACATGTGTAATATCTAGGTATCTTTATTTGTAGACGGTTTGCCAATCACTGGCTTTATCAATACAATACAAGGACATAATGTGAAGACTTGTATACAAAAGATGAGGTAATCAATCTCTCAGCCTTGGAGCTGGTGAAAAGCACCGTAGTCTTGAAGGAACTGAAGCATTGAAGAGCTTATATACTGGCGACAGATGTAGGACTAGTAGCAGACGAAGGCAATGTCACTGGTAGGCGGAAGTCCCCAATGGAAGTAAGTTATACCCATGGAATGGACCACTAGCAAGAAAGAAGGTTGTTTAGATGTCCTCTGTACCAAGATTCCATGATGTTAGAGTGTCTGACAAGTTGTATATAAATGGTATACAATACCGTATGGCTGACTTCTTAATAAAGGTAAGAGCTTAAATGCCTCGCTATTACCTCTCTTCTTGACACGGAAACCATTGCTAGCAGAGGACTTAGTAGTCTACGCCGATGTTATCTGTTGAGAAAGACCTACCTCTACCTACATCAAGGCCTGTCTTGTATTATCTAGGTGTATGGGTCAAGGATAGAAAAGCTCTCTCCCCTCTCTTCACTCCCCTCTGGGCACTACCAGCTTGAAACCACAGGAAAAAATATACTATAACAATTTGACAAAAATGGCAGAGAATTTACAGGCGAAATGAAATTGGAAGTAAGACGTGGGCTTCAAGTACCTTTACTAAATTATCACTGCTACTGTCTTAAACTACTAGTGTAACTCCACTGCTGCTCACAGAGCTGTGTTTACTAGTGGATGTACTCTGAGTTACCACCCGGCCTTCTATGACTATAACAACCCTCTACTTCTGCATATCACTACTACTAATATTGACTCGGTTGCCTCATCGTCAACTGGTTGTCCTGGTGCAGTTGCTCAACAAATATCTGTAATCAGTTGACTTCAGATTGCCCTTTCCATTGAATATACATGACGGCGCACACATGGTTTGATTAGTGGTTGAGTGAGGCACCATCTCACTATTCTTCTGGCTCATCATACTATGTACTTTGCTGGTCACTAAAAAGGAGTGTTTTTCGACTTTATTTGTGATGAAGCACACGCTTTTGATCTTTTTCCACGAACTGGGGGGCACCCAATTACGAGGTCGGACAAACATACCTTCTGCTGGCATTAGAAAACACACAAAAAATTGTCACTGTATATATATATATATATATATATATATATATATATATATATATATGCATGCCACCTTTTGACAAAAATGCATTATAGTCACTGTGGTTACTGGTGTTTTATGCCTGAAGTTTGTAGCTATTGAGCTTAGCATTCCGTTAGCTTTGCTGCTTGCAGATAGGTATTGTTTGGTACTTAACAGGTTTTTGCTTATTATTGCTCCGAGGATCTCTTCATATCATTTCTCAAACATTAATACAAAACATAACTCCAAACATTTCGTATTTATGTTTAAGATTGTTGTATTCAAAATACATTAATTTTCAATTGATCACGTTAAACCCATCTCCGTCTCTGACCCTAACGTCAGCCTGTCCCTATCACTTTGAATCTCGAACAATCTCCTTTAGATGTTACACTTTGTCCAGTTTGGCATCATGTACAAACTTTATTATCCTAAATGTCAGCCCCACCTCGAAATCATTTATGTACATTTTGAAAAGAAATGGACCAAGAAGAGATCCCTGGGGAGCTCAAGAAGAGATCCCTGGGGAGCTTAAGAAGAGATCCCTGGGGAGCTCAAGAAGAGATCCCTGGGGAGCTCAAGAAGAGATCCCTGGGGAGCTCAAGAAGAGATCCCTGGGGAGCTCAAGAAGAGATCCCTGGGGAGCTCAAGAAGAGCTCCCTGGGATGCTCAAGAAGAGCTCCCTGGGATGCTCAAGAAGAGCTCCCTGGGATGCTCAAGAAGAGATCCCTGGGATGCTCAAGAAGAGATCCCTGGGATGCTCAAGAAGAGATCCCTGGGATGCTCAAGAAGAGCTCCCTGGGATGCTCAAGAAGAGCTCCCTGGGATGCTCAAGAAGAGCTCCCTGGGATGCTCAAGAAGAGCTCCCTGGGATGCTCAAGAAGAGCTCCCTGGGATGCTCAAGAAGAGATCCCAGAGATGCTCAAGAAGAGCTCCCTGGGATGCTCAAGAAGAGCTCCCTGGGATGCTCAAGAAGAGCTCCCTGGGATGCTCAAGAAGAGATCCCTGGGGAGCTCAAGAAGAGATCCCTGGGATGCTCAAGAAGAGATCCCTGGGATGCTCAAGAAGAGATCCCTGGGATGCTCAAGAAGAGCTCCCTGGGGAGCTCCCGGTATTACATGAAGCCACTCGAACACCTCTCTGAGTACCATTCTATATTCACTTATCCAGTCCAGGTTTTTAAAGGGGGTGGAACGGTAAGCCAGTGAAAGGCTTCAGTCGGATGACCAAAGGTTTCAGCTGCGGGTCATCATATGACCAAGACCCGCGTCAGGAAACACTTGTCCTGTTTCCGGACAAACCTAACCAAAACCTTATCCAAGCATGAAGTTTGTCTCCTATATCTTGTGCTTCTGTTTTGGTCATCAGTCATCGATACTATACCTTGTCGAAGGTCTTTCTGCAACTCTAGATATACTCCTGTACATCTGTTGGGACTGTGTCAGCCCAGTTGTTCTGTAAAAATAATTGTTCCATTTTTTTCAAAATCGACGTTAAGCTAATGTTCGATACTTGAGACTACAAGTCTTGATACCCATTTTTTAAATACTGCGGATGGTTTTAACATTAGCTAGTTTCTAGTCTGTTAGCACCTGACCTTCTAATAATGTGTTAAATATTACCGTTAGTGGGTAAGGGATTGGTATCTACGTTATTACCCTTGCAGGTAGTTCATTATTATACCAAGGATGTTAATATCGTCAATACTCAAGTTTGCCAATGTCAGGATCTAAAAACAAGTTTGGCAACCTGGGTTCGTTGGTGTCAAGTGCAGCTCCAAATGTGGACTCGCAGGCGGTGAGTACATACCACATCTTTACCGTTGTTCAATAATAATAAAATTAATAATAGTCTTTATTTCTGCAAGTACATAATGAAACTTATGCAGACCATAGCTGACATCAGTGACATACTAAATAGAAAGTCCCTGGTTATGCATAGCATTTCCGTCAATACAGTTAATTTTGTCACTAGGATGCGACCCACACCAATCAGCTAGCACCCAGGTTCCTACTGCTAGGTGAACAGGTACAGCAGGTGTCTTAAGGAAACACGCCAAATGTTTCCACTCGCACCGGGGATCGAACCACGGACACTGTTATCGTTGTCGCTAGAGGTATTATCGTTGTTTAGACCTGTTTCTTTCCCTGATGTATATGAATGAGTTAGTTTGGATTAATTTTCGGTATTTTGTGCAGTTCTTCTTTTGTATTCTTATTCAACACTTCTAAATTTTTCACCCTTGCTTTCTCTCCGTAAGTGTATGTAGTCAGTAATGTCTTCGAGGTTACCAGAAAATTAAATTTCTTAATTGGAATAATTTCGTGACGCATCTTGTCAAAATTAGTTCCTCTAATTCTGGAGCAATTAGGTTATTCTGGACCTGAAAATTTGTGATTTATTGTAAATTGAATGATGTGGTTACTGTTCCCTAGCCTCTCCTACCACACAAAATTGTACAAGATCACAGTCTGTGGTCAGCACCAGATCCAAGATATTGCTCCCCAGAGCAGTCGAAGTGACAGACTGAGGTAGAAAGTCGTCTTCAATCTCGTTGATGTGGTTGATGGACTCCTGGGCCCTTGGTAGAATGCTTCTGTTTGTTAGGCACAGTCAAGTCACCAACTAATATATTGTCTGTTACTACAGATTACCTAAATTTCATCAAAGAGAATAAAATCGACCTCTTAGCTTTGATTAGGGGGATGATATATTATATAAGAACATAAGAAAGAAGGAACACTGCAGCAGGCCTACTGGCCCATGTGAGGTAGGTCCAATTCTCCTACCGGCTTAAATCAGGTCAAGTTACATTCACTTAAGGAAGGAGCACGGCATCTGACCTAGTGTCACGCCCCTTGTGCAGATATCCAAGAACTAGCTACAAGCAGTATTAAAACAGGGAAGTGTTTTTGGGTATGCCCAAATGAGATAAATCTGTGGACTAAAATCACAAGGGTATTAAAAGAGGTCAACATCAAAGCTGCTTTCATAGAAAACCTGGAAGCTTTCTACAACAGATGGGAACATAAAAAGTCCGGGCTGAATGGTACTGCCCTTGATACTGGCCATGTAGTCAGAAACTGTAAGGCTGGAGATGATGTCCTGGTAGTCAGTAAATGGGGGGCTGATAGTGCTGTCCTGGGAGACAGTAATGGGGAAGCTGGAGGTGCTGTCCTGGGAGACAGTAATGGTGAAGCTGGAGGTGCTGTCCTGGGAGACAGTAATGGTGAAGCTGGAGATGCTGTCCTGGGAGACAGTAATGGGGAAGCTGGAGATGCTGTCCTGGGAGACAGTAATGGTGAAGCTGGAGATTTTGTCCAGGTAGTCGGGAATTATACGCAGGAAGGAATACATATGAATGACCGCATAGGGGACAGGAGCCATAGTAGGGAAACAAGTGTAGTCAAAGATAAGATAAAACCAATATTGCAAACTAGAAATACCGCAGGAAACAGCAAACAAGAGGACTCCACTAGCAATAGTGAGGATATATTACCAAAAACAAATGGTGGGAGCTCCATTGTTGGTGCTAGGGAGGATAGAAGTAAGACAGGGAAACATGCACCAACAGGGAATACAGTCACAGAAACCCAAGGCAAACGGAAACCAAGCCTGTGCACATACTATGCACTCGGTATCTGCTGGCATGGGAAATCTGGAAAAACAGATGGGACGTGCAACTATGACCACCCTAGGAAATGCCATGCCCATATGACAACAGGAAAATGCAAACTCCCTTCCTGTAAGCTTTTTCACCCTGAACTGTGTACCTCTTCAGTACAGGAAAGACTGTGCTATAACTTAAATTGCCAGGCATACCATCTAAAGGGGACAAAAAGATACAAAACATCCAGGCCATGGGAAAACCTGGGTAGCCACAGCCACTCAAGAGGGAGAGGTTTTTTAGTGCCAGGAAGGAAAAAAAACTGGCAGGAAATGGCAGAAATCGTACACCAAATCCAGTCATTCCTGGAGTGGAACCACAGTCGATGGCCTCCACTCCAAACCAACAGATACAGATACTAATGCCGGAAATAAAATCCCCCCCCAGTACCAACAATACCACCAGTCCGATAACATTCTTCTTTGCAAATATACAGGGTCTAAAGCCAGCAACAAACAACAAAATACCTTTCATCCGTGGACTGCTTGCAGAGGCAAAGGCAATGTTCGCGGCTTTCACTGAGACCCACATAAAGGATCACTTGGACAACGAAATATGGATCCCAGGTTACAACCTATACAGATGTGACAGAGTGAACAGGAAAAAGGGGGGGGGTTGGCCTGTACATTGCAGAGTCACTTGTTTGCACAGAACTGCTAAATGCCTCAAATGATGTAGTGGAAGTTTTAGCAGTAAAGGTCGAGAACCAAAACCTAGTCATTGTGATAGTCTACAAGCCTCCGGATGCAACATCCCAGCAATTCCAGGAACAGCTGTTAAAAATTGACCACTGTCTGGAAAACCTTCCAGCTCCTGCACCCAACATCTTGCTCCTGGGGGATTTCAACTTAAGGCACCTAAAATGGAGGAATATAGCAAATAATATTGTTGCAGTAATAACACCAGGAGGCAGCTCTGATGAAAACTCACACTCACGCGAGCTTTTAAATCTCTGCACAAAATTCAATTTAAACCAGCAAATAATAGAGCCTACTAGACTGGAGAATACACTAGACCTCATCTTCACTAACAATGATGATCTGATAAGAAATATCACCATATCAAAAACAATATACTCAGATCACAACATAATTGAGGTTCAGTCATGTATGCGCGGAGCCCCAGACCGACATAATGAGATTAGTCACGAGGGAGCATTCACCAAATTCAACTTCAATAACAAAAACATAAAGTGGGACCAAGTAAACCAAGTCCTAACCGATATAAGCTGGGAAGATATACTAAGCAACACAGACCCCAACTTATGCCTAGAACAGATTAACTCGGTAGTACTCGATGTATGCACAAGGCTTATTCCTCTAAGAAAAAGGAGGAGTAGATGTAAAACAGAAAGAGACAGGCGCTCCCTTTACAGGCGACGGAAAAGAATAACAGAGCGGCTAAAAGAGGTCAATATATCTGAAATGCGTAGGGAGACACTGGTCAGAGAAATAGCAAGCATCGAACTTAAGCTAAAAGAATCCTTTAGGAGTCAGGAATCGCGGGAAGAACTAAAAGCCATAAATGAAATCGAAAGAAACCCAAAGTATTTCTTCTCCTATGCCAAATCAAAATCGAGAACAACGTCCAGTATTGGGCCCCTACTTAAACAAGATGGGTCCTACACAGATGACAACAAGGAAATGAGTGAGCTACTCAAGTCCCAATATGACTCAGTTTTTAGCAAGCCGCTAACCAGACTGAGAGTCGAAGATCAAAATGAATTTTTTATGAGAGAGCCACAAAATTTGATTAACACAAGCCTATCCGATGTTATCCTGACGCCAAATGACTTCGAACAGGCGATAAATGACATGCCCATGCACTCTGCCCCAGGGCCAGACTCATGGAACTCTGTGTTCATCAAGAACTGCAAGAAGCCCCTATCACGAGCCTTTTCCATCCTATGGAGAGGGAGCATGGACACGGGGGTCGTCCCACAGTTACTAAAAACAACAGACATAGCCCCACTCCACAAAGGGGGCAGTAAAGCAACAGCAAAGAACTACAGACCAATAGCACTAACATCCCATATCAAAAAAATCTTTGAAAGGGTCCTAAGAAGCAAGATCACCACGCATCTAGAAACCCATCAGTTACACAACCCAGGGCAACATGGGTTTAGAACAGGTCGCTCCTGTCTGTCTCAACTATTGGACCACTACGACAAGGTCCTAAATGCACTAGAAGACAAAAAGAATGCAGATGTAATATATACAGACTTTGCAAAAGCCTTCGACAAGTGTGACCATGGCGTAATAGCGCACAAAATGCGTGCTAAAGGAATAACAGGAAAAGTCGGTCGATGGATCTATAATTTCCTCACTAACAGAACACAGAGAGTAGTCGTCAACAGAGTAAAGTCCGAGGCAGCTACGGTGAAAAGCTCTGTTCCACAAGGCACAGTACTCGCTCCCATCTTGTTCCTCATCCTTATATCCGACATAGACAAGGATGTCAGCCACAGCACCGTGTCTTCCTTTGCAGATGACACCCGAATCTGCATGACAGTGTCTTCCATTGCAGACACTGCAAAGCTCCAGGCAGACATCAACCAAATCTTTCAGTGGGCTGCAGAAAACAATATGAAGTTCAACGATGAGAAATTTCAATTACTCAGATATGGTAAACATGAGGAAATTAAATCTTCATCAGAGTACAAAACAAATTCTGGCCACAAAATAGAGCGAAACACCAACGTCAAAGACCTGGGAGTGATCATGTCGGAGGATCTCACCTTCAAGGACCATAACACTGTATCAATCGCATCTGCTAGAAAAATGACAGGATGGATAATGAGAACCTTCAAAACTAGGGAGGCCAAGCCCATGATGACACTCTTCAGGTCACTTGTTCTATCTAGGCTGGAATATTGCTGCACACTAACAGCACCTTTCAAGGCAGGTGAAATTGCCGACCTAGAAAATGTACAGAGAACTTTCACGGCGCGCATAACGGAGATAAAACACCTCAATTATTGGGAGCGCTTGAGGTTCCTAAACCTGTATTCCCTGGAACGCAGGAGGGAGAGATACATGATTATATACACCTGGAAAATCCTAGAGGGACTAGTACCGAACTTGCACACGAAAATCACCCACTACGAAAGCAAAAGACTTGGCAGACGATGCACCATCCCCCCAATGAAAAGCAGGGGTGTCACTAGCACGTTAAGAGACCATACAATAAGTGTCAGGGGCCCGAGACTGTTCAACTGCCTCCCAGCACACATAAGGGGGATTACCAACAGACCCCTGGCAGTCTTCAAGCTGGCACTGGACAAGCACCTAAAGTCAGTTCCGGATCAGCCGGGCTGTGGCTCGTATGTTGGTTTGCGTGCAGCCAGCAGCAACAGCCTGGTTGATCAGGCTCTGATCCACCAGGAGGCCTGGTCTCAGACCGGGCCGCGGGGGCGTTGACCCCCGGAACTCTCTCCAGGTAAACTCCAGGTAGTAGCACAAGCTAGTCAGGTCCAACTCATACCCACAACAGAATATAATTTTATTAATCCCATTAGATTGCGGCATACACAGAGTAATAGCTTCCTATATCATTCTTTAAAATTTTTGTTGCATGTAGTTCATAAGACACCCAACCCCCTTTTTTTTATTTTGAGTCTTTTTAAGATGATTGTATCCAGACAAGACTACTTCTGTTATGTGGTGGTTGTGGGTTATACCAACATTCACATAGGTCTTAGCCTTTTGTGGGGGAATTTATTGCGTTAGTTCATGTAAGAACTATGAATTCACCCTGCTGGTCTCCCAGCAAGGATAATTAATTTAAATTCCTTGTCTCACTGTTTACTTGACTTGCGGTGGTCAAGCTGTCATCCCCCCCTCCAGCCCCTCCCCCCTCCATCCCCTCCCCCACCTTGCTACCTGATGCCTCCCCTCCCGTCCTCGCCTACTCCCCTACAAGTTCAGATACGTCCCGATCGTATGCTACCCACGTTGCTCAAATGAAGATCATAGGGCTTAAGAAAGCTTTTGTCATTATTGGAGAGAGAGAGAGAGAGAGAGAGAGAGAGAGAGAGAGAGAGAGAGAGAGAGAGAGAGAGAGAGAGAGAGAGAGAGAGAGAGAGAGAGAGAGAGAGAGAGAGAGATTCAATAATACCTAGAGTACATTTTCGTCGAGTACGGGGTGTGCCAATACAGTGTGTGAGTGTATTATCGCACTGCGTGGCCCAGGCATAGTGGCACTCACCAGTGCTGTCACTAAAGGTTGTCAACAATAAGAATGATTGATCTCTCCCTGGCGCCTGTTAGTCGATAGATTGTGCCTGGTGCTCCGTTACTGGTGATAAAATTTTAGATTTAAGTGTGAGCGGTCATTGTGATTGACGGCTCTACTTCAAGGTCAGCTCCCGAGAGCAGTCGCAAGCCCAAAATCCATTCGCAAGACCACGAGCGACGCGCGTGCACATTTGAACGTTCCCCGGAAGTGCAAGACGTGCCACGATCGATTTTTTTTAATTTGCATTTTTATGGTTAATTAAATAAACATGTTTATATGTTTATCTAACATTCAAGTATGCCATTTGTAAATAATTTTTTGTGTTCCTTGATAATGGGGTTGATACTTGGCGAAAGAGCTTGGAATCCGTCTACATATATATATACATATTTATATATACATATGTATTTCTACTTATACATATTTACTTACAAGTATATAGCTTCTGCCTCCACCACAAGACTACATAGATAATACAAGAGAAATATCCAAGGTGATAAGTGGAAGATGGACTTATGCCACAAAAATCAATGTTATATACACCTTTTTAATACTCTCTCTCTCTCTCTCTCTCTCTCTCTCTCTCTCTCTCTCTCTCTCTCTCTCTCTCTCTCTCTTAGGTAAAAAGACAGATGCAACTGATGTCACATTGTGGCAACATTTCACTCTCCAGGAGCTTTGTTAAACCGGTTTGAGCGAAACGTTGCCACAATACAATATCACATTAGATGGATCTATGTTCTTTTACCAAACATTTTGTCGGTAATTCGACTATTGTTACTAAATCTCTTCACTCTAGCTTTATACTCTCTACATTTCCCCTCTGTATCTTTATTTCATCTCATTCTTGTCTCTCTCTCTCCTCTTTATCTATCTACTTTCTCTTTCTCACTATTCTCGTTCCTCTCTCTTTCTGTTTTCTCTATTTCTATCCTCTTTATCTCCATTTCCTCTATGTCTTATATTTCCCCCCAGTATCTCCTCATCTCTCCTCTTAATATCTCCTCTATATCCCTCCTCTCTATCTCTTCCCTCTCTCTGTCTCCTCCAAACGAGGTCTGGCAGAAATATAAAACAAAGCAGCCCATCCACCTCACCTCAACTTCTTGTCGTTGGAAAGATAACATTTATCAGTGTTGAGGGAAAACATTAGCGCGGGGCGTAAAATATTGCCTTGAAGGAGAGGTGAAAATTTACTACATTAAATAATGGAGGTTTGAGTATTGTAATGGAAGCCAGAGTATGTTTGTGTGAGTATGTTTGGTCACTGAATTTTGTAAATTAAATATTCTTTTTTTTTTTTTGTACCTGCCAGGTACTGAAGAGGCCACTGGGTGGCGAAACAGTTCCAGAAATAAAGATCCCCATATGTTGCACAAATGTCTCATTTATGAAGGGATGAAGTTGGAGAGATATACAGGGACAACACTGAGTGAGAGGCCCTGGGTGTAAATATTGAGGAGAATGAGACGTATGTAAGATGTTGAGCAACGATGACTAGTATAGTAGAGAGAGAAACGTGCTTCAGAGCATATTTTTATTACTGACTGGGTTTTCCTCTAGGGTAGAGCTTTAATAAGTCATCCACGAAGTGATACAACAGGGCATTGTTTGTAAAGTGAGTGGGGGGAGACTATACTGTAACTGAGGCGTCATGCACGACGGTGTTGTGAGTCGGTGTCGGCGTCACCTGTTGAGTTTATCCTGTAGGATGAATCTGGAAAGTAACTTGGCAGTTCTGTGTGCCCCTTGATTCTGCTTTGTTGTCATGGAGGTCTTCATACTTACTGCATCAAAACAACGCCTATGATCTTTCTTAATAAAGAGTAATGCTCGTGTGTGTGTGTGTGTGTGTGTGTGTGTGTGTGTGTGTGTGTGTGTGCGTGCGTGTGTGTGTGTGTGTGTGTGTGTGTGTGTGCTTATCTACGTATATGTACTCACCTAGTTGAGGTTGCGGGGGTCGAGTCCGAGCTCCTGGCCCAGGCGTTGCTCTGATGATGAGTTCTCCTCGCATGCCTATGTTCAAGAATTCTACGCGTGTTAAGTGTAGGCTGCGTGCTGTCTGGTCAGTGTGGAGTCTGTCCCACCCACCACAAGGAACCTTACACTCTCTGGCTTCTGCGTTCTTGTGGTGGTTGGTGTTTGGTCTGGTCTGTGTGCGTGTGGTTTCTTTGATGTTATGACCGCCATGTTGGTGTGTGTCGCTTTGCGTGAGAGCTCAGGTTATGGTATTGGCTCTGCTTCCAAGAGTCACTGTGATGTGTTAGTTGTTGTTAGTATTCTCCCCAGGATTGATGAGTATCTGTTGTGCTTTGCCACCATGCCACGGTGCCCCGTGGTCTGGTGGCTAAAGCTCTTGCTTCACACGGCAAGTGTTTGGGTTCGATTCCCGGCGAGGGTAGAAACATTGGGCGTGTTTCTTTACACCGGTTGTCTATCTTCCCCATCAGTAAAATGGGAACCTGGGTGTTAGTCGACTGGTTTGGGTCGCATCCCGGGACAAAACTGACTTAATTTGCCCGAAATGCTCTCCATAAAAATCGGCTTTCTGTATAGTAGTATGTCACTGATTTCAACCATGGTCTGTATACCTTGTATTTGTAGTAAATGAAGATATATTATTATTATTATTATTATTATTATTAGATGAAATAGCAGGGGAACATGACTTTGGTGAATATGTTGACAATGATGCTATACACATTTTCAAAAGTTGGTGATTGATGTACCTAGGGTCAGTGAACATGACACTTTTTTGTGTAAGTGAATGTTAGGGCAGAGACACTTGTGTGAGCTATGGACACTTTCTTGTGATACTTGAAATAATCAGATCCACAACCTTTACCAAGATCATAAGCGGCATTTTCCTGCACGTGTATTATTACCATTTCTAAATTACCACTCCACAATAAGGTAATTAGTTCGCAGTGTAGGCTTCGTCACGAGCCTGTTATTATATCTTGTGTGGAAAAAGACACTTACGTACAGTTCAGGACATTTATTAAAGGAAACGTTTCGCCACGAGTGGCTTCTTCAGTCCTAATACAGAGAAAACTAAGAAAACATTTATATATATAGTGGCAGGAGTCAGGTGAGGTGACGCGTGGGTAGAGGTGGTAGTAGTAGTAGTGACCCACGTGTAGTAGGTGAGGTGACCCACGCGTCATCTCACCTAACTCCTGCCACTATATATATAGTGGCAGGGGTGGTCAGTCGTCACGTGAGGTCACAGACCCTGAGCTGCTTTGGGGATTAGCGTGGACGGTTACAAAGCATGGCTTGCTTCTGCAGTGTTTTAAAAACTGAGGTTGGAGAGTTGAAGGAGGAGGTCTTGCTTCTCCAGGAGGAGATTAGGAGGCTGAAGGTCCACCTCAATGGGCCTGGGAGAGAGTGTGAGGTGGTTGGAGATGTGGGGAATGAGGCTTCTAGCAGTGAGGTGCAGTCTGTCTCTCACTGTGAGGAGGCTGTAGGTGGGGAGGTAGCAACGGCTACCAGCAGTGAGGTGCAGCCCAGCACCTGCTACAAGTGGCGAGTTGTTCACAGTAATGGGAGGCGCATCAGAGTAAGGAAAGTTAAGAGTGAAGATCTGAAGGTAGGAAATAGCTTCTCTGTTCTCCAGGATGAATGTACTTCAGTGGCCAGTGAAGGTAAGGGTACTACTGCCCCTGCTAATGAAGGTAAGCGCATTCTTGTGGTTGGTGACTCTCAGGTAAGATATGTTGACCGTGCTTTTTGTAATAGGAATAAGAAGATGAGAGATAGAGTGTGCTTCCCTGGAGCTGGTGTTGGGGACATTGTCAACAGACTGGATAATATCATGTCAGGTAATGGGAACAAGCCCATTATCTGTCTCAGTGCTGGTGGAAATGATATTGGGAAGGGTAGGAGAGAAGAGCTGCTAGATAAGTACAGGTCAGCTATAGATTTCATTAAGTCTAAGGGAGGGATCCCAATCATATGTAGCATCTTGCCTAGAAGGGGAGTAGGAAATGAATGGTTGTCTAGGGCAATTGGTGTAAATTGCTGGCTAGACAGATACTGCAAGGAGCTTGCAATCCCATTCATTGACAACTGGAACAACTTTTATGGCAAACATGATATGTATGCAAGGGATGGGGTTCATCTCTCTGGGGCAGGGGTGGTAGCACTTGCAGACTCGATTGAGAAGGCCATTGGTGAAATGCCTATGATTTTAAACTGATGGAAGATAGAGGTATGGGTGTGTGTGGGAAACAAGCAGGTTGCAACACTAGGGTTGGAAACATTAAATGTATAAAAGGCATTCAGCATGAAGTTATAAATAAAGACAATAGAACAGGTCAGCAAACAAAGGGGGACAGCAGAGGGCAGCAAGGGACTAGCTCCCTTAAGGTTTACTATACTAATAGCAGGAGTGTTAGAAATAAGATAGATGAGCTAAGATTAATTGCAAGTGCAGGAAACATAGATATTATTGCTATAACAGAGACCTGGCTCAATCTGAAAGATAGAGAGATGCCCTCTGAATGTCACATACAAGGCTATAAATTATTCCACACTGACAGGGTCAACAGGAAAGGTGGTGGAGTAGCGATGTATGTCAGAGACAATTTAAATTGTTGTGTTAGACAAGATATTAAATTAGAAGCGTCAGCCACTGAATCTGTTTGGTTACAGCTTCTCGAGGGCCGAGAAAAACTAATTTTGGGTGTGATTTACAGGGCCCCAAATCTTGATAGGGAGTGCAGTAAACTTCTATGGGACGAAATTCGTAAGGCATCTACATACGAAAATGTTGTGCTAATGGGAGATTTCAACTATAGACAGATTGACTGGAGCAATTTGACAGGAAATTTAGAGTCGGGTGACTTTCTTGATACGATCCAGGATTGTTTTTTAAAACAGTTTGTGACAGAGCCAACTAGGGGAAATAACCTCCTTGACTTGGTTCTTGCCAGTAGGGAAACACTAATTAATAATCTTGAGGTTAAGGATGAGCTTGGGGAGAGTGATCACAAATCACTCAGTTTTAACATATCATGGAATTCCCCTAATAATGGCAATCAAGTCTCCGTCCCTGACTTTCGCTTGGCTGATTTCATAGGACTGAAAAATTACTTAGGTGGGCTGAACTGGAATGACCTGACTAGGGGTCAGGTAGGTGGTGATGGTTGCCGATATGATGCTTTCCAGGGCATAGTTCTAGCTGCTCAGTCAAATTATGTTCCAAATAGGGAAATCAGATCAAACAAAAATGATCCTAAATGGATGAACAATAGATTAAAATATCTGATTGGTCAAAAGAGAGGCATATATAGGCAAATCAAAAGAGGAGAGGGGCAATTAAGAAATCGATATATTCAGTTAAAGAGAGAAATAAAAAAGGGAATTAGAAAAGCAAAAAGAGATTATGAGGTTAAAGTTGCAAGAGAATCGAAGACTAACCCAAAAGGATTCTTTCAGGTATACAGAAGTAAGATCAGGGACAAGATAGGCCCACTCAAAAGTTCCTCGGGTCAGCTCACTGACAGTGATAAGGAAATGTGTAGAATTTTTAACACATACTTCCTCTCAGTTTTTACACAGGAGGATACCAGCGATATTCCAGTAATGATAAATTATGTAGAACAGGACGATAATAAACTGTGCACGATTAGGGTCACAAGTGACATGGTCCTTAGGCAAATAGATAAATTAAAACCTAACAAATCCCCAGGCCCTGATGAACTGTATGCAAGGGTTCTAAAGGAATGTAAAGAGGAGCTTAGCACACCTTTGGCTAATCTTTTCAACATATCACTACAAACTGGCATGGTGCCAGATAAGTGGAAAATGGCAAATGTGATACCTATTTTCAAAACAGGTGACAGGTCCTTAGCTTCGAACTATAGACCAATAAGCCTAACCTCCATAGTGGGAAAATTTATGGAATCAATAATTGCCGAGGCAGTTCGTAGCCACCTTGAAAAGCATAAATTAATCAACGAATCTCAGCATGGTTTTACAAAGGGGCGTTCCTGCCTTACGAATTTATTAACTTTTTTCACTAAGGTATTTGAGGAGGTAGATCATGGTAATGAATATGATATTGTGTATATGGACTTCAGTAAGGCTTTTGACAGGGTCCCACATCAGAGACTATTGAGGAAAATTAAAGCACATGGAATAGGAGGAGAAATTTTTTCCTGGATAGAGGCATGGTTGACAAATAGGCAGCAGAGAGTTTGCATAAATGGGGAGAAATCAGAGTGGGGAAGCGTCACGAGCGGTGTTCCACAGGGGTCAGTGTTGGGCCCCCTGCTGTTCACAATCTACATAAACGACATAGATGAGGGCATAAAGAGCGACATCGGCAAGTTTGCCGATGACACCAAAATAGGCCGTCGAATTCATTCTGACGAGGACATTCGAGCACTCCAGGAAGATTTGAATAGACTGATGCAGTGGTCGGAGAAGTGGCAGATGCAGTTTAATATAGACAAATGCAAAGTTCTAAATGTTGGACAGGACAATAACCATGCCACATATAAACTAAATAATGTAGATCTTAATATTACGGATTGCGAAAAAGATTTAGGAGTTCTGGTTAGCAGTAATCTGAAACCAAGACAACAGTGCATAAGTGTTCGCAATAAAGCTAATAGAATCCTTGGCTTCATATCAAGAAGCATAAATAATAGGAGTCCTCAGGTTGTTCTTCAACTCTATACATCCTTGGTTAGGCCTCATTTAGATTATGCTGCACAGTTTTGGTCACCGTATTACAGAATGGATATAAATTCTCTGGAAAATGTACAAAGGAGGATGACAAAGATGATCCCATGTATCAGAAACCTTCCCTATGAGGATAGACTAAGGGCCCTGAAACTGCACTCTCTAGAAAGACGTAGAATCAGGGGGGATATGATTGAGGTTTATAAGTGGAAGACAGGAATAAATAAAGGGGATGTAAATAGTGTGCTGAAAATATCTAGCCTAGACAGGACTCGCAGCAATGGTTTTAAGTTGGAAAAATTCAGATTCAGGAGGGATATAGGAAAGTACTGGTTTGGTAATAG
Organism: Cherax quadricarinatus; assembly: GCF_038502225.1. Classification (NCBI taxonomy): domain Eukaryota; kingdom Metazoa; phylum Arthropoda; class Malacostraca; order Decapoda; family Parastacidae; genus Cherax; species Cherax quadricarinatus. The sequence continues at coordinate 5,871,440 of NC_091345.1, read as the reverse complement.
AGTTGTGGATGAGTGGAACAAACTCCCAAGTACCGTTATAGAGGCCAGAACGTTGTGTAGCTTTAAAAATAGGTTGGATAAATACATGAGTAGATGTGGGTGGGTGTGAGTTAGACCTGATAGCTTGTGCTAACAGGTCGGTTGCCGTGTTCCTCCCTTAACTCAATGTGACCTGACCTGACTAGGTTGGGTGCATTGGCTTAAGCCGGTAGGGACTTGGACCTGCCTCGCATGGGCCAGTAGGCCTGCTGCAGTGTTCCTCCTTTCTTATGTTCTTATGTTCTTAAATGTTTTCTTAGTTTTCTCTGTATTAGGACTGAAGAAGCCACTCGTGGCGAAACGTTTCCTTTAATAAATGTCCTGAACTGTACATAAGTGTCTTTTTCCACATCTTGTCGGTATCACCATACCATTCCCTATCATATCTTGTGTGGAAAAATAGTGACTAACACCAGCAAGTTTCTAAAAGATACTCGTACTAAAAGTAAGACTCTCACAGGCATCAAAAACTTACTAAGAGGAATATTCAACATTTACACCCTTCAGTGTGAATTATACGAGGGAGGAAGTGGGGGTGAGGGACAATTAAGAGACTCAACGTATTAATGAACACACGCAGGCTTGCCGAAGAGCCGCTTTAAACAGTGCCTACACCACACTTCGGAGCACTCAGAACCATCAATGAATGAGACCCACGACGTCGCAGGGTGCTGGCTAGACTCATCTCTCATCACTACTACCAAACCCAATGCTCAAAACACAGGCAGTTTTATGATTTCTGACATACCAATCAAATCTTAAGCAGAACGCACGAGGACCATTAAGGAGACAATCAAGCAGTATATAACCTGTACACAACCAATTACTGATAGTTCAACCACCTAAAACAAGGATTTGAGTCAACTCTCGGTGTATATACCCCTTCATATATGCTTCTGAGTTATTATAACTTGGCATTACTGTAGGACAATATCAGGAATAAAATTTCACAGACCTAAGACAAAAAGCGAGTGACAGCAGTTAACAATGCACCAGTACCAAAGTTACCCACTACGATCAACTGACTCTTATATAATATATATATATATATATATATATATATAATATATATATATATAATATATATATATATATATAATATATATATATATATATAAAAAATATATATATATATAAACGTATATATATATATATATACATATTATATATATATATATATATATATATATATATATATATATATATATATATATATATATATATATATATATATATATATATATATGTCGTGCCGAATAGGCAGAACTTGCGATCTTGGCTTAAATAGCAACGTTCATCTTGCCATATAGGACAAGTGAAAATTTGTGTATGCAATAATTTCGCCAAAATCATTCTGAACCTAACGAAAAAAAATATATTTGATTGTGTTTGTTTAGTACTAAATTGTTGTAAACGTATTTAAAATATATTTAGTTGGCTTAGGCTAAAATAAATTGCTCTTGTTATAATAAGGTTAGGTAAGTTTTCTAAGATTCTTTAGTGCAAAATTAAAATTTTTTACATTAACATTAATGAAAAAAATATATCTTTAAACGTATAAGAGAAAATTTCAGAAAGGACTTAATTTCAAATGAGTTCTTGCTAATTGACCAGTTTTACATATTCGGCACGACATATATATATATATATATATATATATATATATATATATATATATATATATATATATATATATATATATATGCCACATAATATGGGAATCTTTATTGAAGAAGCGTTTCGCCGCACAGTGGTTTCATCAGTCCAATACAAAGCAGAAAGGTGTAAGGAGAGGAGGAGTTTGAGGTAATCAGTCCCTCAGCCTGGAGTCGATGTGTTCAGTCCATCAATCTTGTAGAAAGTACAGCATAGGGCCGTAGACGTGGTTTATATACTGTCGTCAGGTGGGTCTGATGAAGCCACTGTGTGGCGAAACGTTTCTTCAATAAAGATTCCCATATGTTGCTTAAGTGTCTCAATCTTCAACTTGTCGGTTTTCTAAAGCATTTATGACATATGTCAGACACTGCAGCATCATGGGATCTTGATATAAAGAATTCTTCAACACTTGTCCAACCTTTGTAGGAAGACCTACTTACACTAGTGGATGGTACCACTATGACCCCACCTCCTCCTGCTTCACCTCACCTCACTACTTACACTAGTGGATGGTACCACTATGACCCCGCCTCCTCCTGCTTCACCTCACCTCACTACTTACACTAGTGGATGGTACCACTATGACCCCGCCTCCTCCTGCTTCACCTCACCTCACTACTTACACTAGTGGATGGTACCACTATGACCCCGCCTCCTCCTGCTTCACCTCACCTCACTACTTACACTAGTGGATGGTACCACTATGACCCCGCCTCCTCCTGCTTCACCTCACCTCACTACTTACACTAGTGGATGGTACCACTATGACCCCACCTCCTCCTGCTTCACCTCACCTCACTACTTACACTAGTGGATGGTACCACTATGACCCCGCCTCCTCCTGCTTCACCTCACCTCACTACTTACACTAGTGGTTGGTACCACTATGACCCCACCTCCTCCTGCTTCACCTCACCTCACTACTTACACTAGTGGATGGTACCACTATGACCCCGCCTCCGCCTGCTTCACCTCACCTCACTACTTACACTAGTGGATGGTACCACTATGACCCCGCCTCCTCCTGCTTCACCTCACATCACTACTTACACTAGTGGATGGTACCACTATAACCCCGCCTCCTCCTGCTTCACCTCACCTCACTACTTACACTAGTGGATGGTACCACTATGACCCCGCCTCCTCCTGCTTCACCTCACCTCACTACTTACACTAGCTTCACCTCACCTCACTACTTACACTAGTGGATGGTACCACTATGACCCCGCCTCCTCCTGCTTCACCTCACCTCACTACTTACACTAGTGGATGGTACCACTATGACCCCGCCTCCTCCTGCTTCACCTCACCTCACTACTTACACTAGTGGATGGTACCACTATGACCCCGCCTCCTCCTGCTTCACCTCACCTCACTACTTACACTAGTGGATGGTACCACTATGACCCCGCCTCCTCCTGCTTCACCTCACCTCACTATTTACACTAGTGGATGGTACCACTATGACCCCGCCTCCTCCTGCTTCACCTTACCTCACTACTTACACTAGTGGATGGTACCACTATGACCCCGCCTCCTCCTGCTTCACCTTACCTCACTACTTACACTTCTATGACCTCACCTCACTACTTACACTAGTGGATGGTACCACTATGACCCCGCCTCCCCTGCTACTTCCGCCTATGCTTCGCCTCACCTCACTACTTACACTACCCCGCCTCCTCCTGTGGGACCCCGCCTCCGCCTGCTTCGCCTCACCTCACTACTTACACTAGTGGATGGTACCACTATGACCCCGCCTCCTCCTGCTTCACCTTACCTCACTACTTACACTAGTGGATGGTACCACTATGACCCCGCCTCCTCCTGCTTCACCTCACCTCACTACTTACACTAGTGGATGGTACCACTATGACCCCGCCTCCTCCTGCTTCACCTTACCTCACTACTTACACTAGTGGATGGTACCACTATGACCCCGCCTCCTCCTGCTTCACCTTACCTCACTACTTACACTAGTGGATGGTACCACTATGACCCCGCCTCCGCCTGCTTCGCCTCACCTGACAACAGTATATAAACCACGTCTACGGCCCTATGTTGTACATTCTACAAGATTGATGAACTGAACACATCGACTCCAGGCTGAGGGACTGATTACCTCAAACTCCTCCTCTACTTACGCCTTTCTGCTGTGTATTGGACTGATGAAGCCACTGTGTGGCGAAACGTTTCCTCAATAAAGATTCCCATATGTTGCAGAAGTGTCTCAATCTTCAACTTGTCGGTTTTAAACCACACACACACACACACACGTGTATATATATATATATATATATATATATATATATATATATATATATATATATATATATATATATATATATATATATATATATATATATATATTATATATATACATCGATACCATGCCTAACCCTTCTAGGGTAGGGTAGGTGCCTGAGCCCGAGCCTTTGGCTCATAAGGAATATCCACTAGGAATTTTTATTGACCTAAGAAAAGCTTTTGACACAGTAAACCACGAAATCCTACTCCACAAACTTGACCACTACGGTATAAGAGGCCATGCGCTTGCTTATTTCAAATCTTACATTACTAATAGGTATCAGTACGTCACCATTAAAGACACAGCATCAGCAACACGGCCACTTGATACTGGAGTTCCGCAGGGAAGTGTCCTTGGTCCCCTGCTCTTCCTCATATACATCAATGACCTTCCAAACGTATCCCAACACCTGAAACCCATTCTCTTTGCTGATGACACGACTTATGTCATCTCTCACCCTAATCTTGCCACCCTTAACACCATTGTGAATGAGGAGCTGATTAAAATATCGACTTGGATGACAGCCAATAAACTTACGCTTAACACTGACAAAACTTACTATATTATGTTTGGTAGCAGAGCAGGAGATGCACAAATTAACATTAAGATTGACAACACTCTAATTACCAGAAATAATGGGGGAAAATTCTTAGGCTTATACCTTGACAATAACCTGAATTTCAGCACCCATATCCAGCATATAGCCAAAAAAGTATCCAAAACGGTTGGGATCCTCTCCAAGATACGATACTACGTGCCGCAAAATGCCCTTCTCACACTATACCACTCACTTATTTATCCATACCTCACCTATGCTATTTGTGCTTGGGGATCAACTGCAGCAACACACCTAAAGCCAATAATAACCCAACAAAAAGCTGCAGTAAGAATAATCACTAAATCCCATCCCTGGCAGCACACCCCCCCACTCTTCAAAGATCTAAACTTACTCCCAGTTCAGTACATCCACACTTACTACTGTGCAATCTATATCTACAGGGCCTTAAACTCTAATATCAACCTTGACCTAAAACGCTTTCTTGATAGTTGTGACAGAACCCACAGGCATAACACCAGAAACAAAATAATGAATCCTGTGATACTCCAATACTAAAACTATATACTGTGCCAAAACAAAAGCATTCACATTGCTAAACTCACAAAATAGTATTTAGTCACTTAGCCATAATACCAACTTACCTCATAATTTGTAATATTTTACATTTAAGAATAAAACTAAGTATGCCCGAAATGCCTAGCCATGCTAAGCGTTCTAGTGGTACACTCTGTAATCTCAATTTTACTACATGTAAACCAAACAATAACCAAATTTCTGTAAACTCAGCATTGTAATCCTTATAGAGAATAAACTTTGAATTTGAATTTGAATAAGACTGTCATTCCCATTTGCCCCCTTGGGGCGGGGATGGCAGATCAGAGAGGCCTAGCTTGTGGCTAGGCCTGGGGACAGTTAGTCCCAAAGATGAGGAGGTACTTGTGCCTCCTTCCATGGGAGACTTAGGTCTCAGACACTCCCTAGAGAGGGAGCCAAGGCCGGGCCACCACTTGGAAAAGGCCCGGGCCGGGAGAATACCGGCTAATCTTTAATAATAATAATGTGTGTATATATATATATATATATATATATATATATATATATATATATATATATATATATTATCAACAAGTCGGCCGTCTCCCACCGAGGCAGGGTGACCCAAAAAAGAAAGAAAATCCCCAAAAAGAAAATACTTTCATCATCATTCAACACTTTCACCACACTCGCACATTATCACTGTTTTTGCAGAGGTGCTCAGAATACAACAGCTTAGAAGCATATACGTATAAAGATACACAACATATCCCTCCAAACTGCCAATATCCCAAACCCCTCCTTTAAAGTGCAGGCATTGTACTTCCCATTTCCAGGACTCAAGTCCGACTATATGAAAATAACCGGTTTCCCTGAATCCCTTAACTAAATATTACCCTGCTCACACTCCAACAAATCGTCAGGCCCCAAGTATCATTCGTCTCCATTCACTCCTATCTAACACGCTCATGCACGCTTGCTGGAAGTCCAAGCCCCTCGCCCACAAAACCTCCTTTACCCCCTCTTTCCAACCCTTTCGAGGACGACCCCTACCCCTCTTTCCTTCCCCTATAGATTTATATGGTTTCCATGTCATTCTACTTTGATCCATTCTCTCTAAATAACCAAACCACATCAACAACCCCTCTTCTGCCCTCTGACTAATGCTTTTATTAACTCCTCACCTTCTAATTTCCTCACTCCGAATTTTCTGCATAATATTTACACCACACATTGCCCTTAGACAGGACATCTCCACTGCCTCCAACCGTCTCCTCGCTGCTGCATTTACCACCCAAGCTTCACATCCATATAAGAGTGTTGGTACTACTATACTTTCATACATTCCCTTCTTTGCCTCCATAGATAACTTTTTTTTGACTCCACATATACCTCAACGCACCACTCACCTTTTTTCCCTCATCAATTCTATGATTAACCTCATCCTTCATAAATCCATCCGCCGACACGTCAACTCCCAGGTATCTGAAAACATTCACTTCTTCCATACTCCTCCTCCCGAATTTGATATCCAATTTTTCTTTATCTAAATCATTTGATACCCTCATCACCTTACTCTTTTCTATGTTCACTTTCAACTTTCTACCTTTACACACATTCTCAAACTCATCCACTAACCTTTGCAATTTTTCTTTAGAATCTCCCATAAGCACAGTATCATCAGCAAAAAGTAACTGTGTCAATTCCCATTTTGAATTTGATTCCCCATAATTTAATCCCACCCCTCTTCCGAACACCCTAGCATTTACTTCTTTTACAACCCCATCTATAAATATATTAAACAACCATGGTGACATTACACATCCCTGTCTAAGACCTACTTTTACCGGGAAGTATTCTCCCTCTCTTCTACATACCCTAACCTGAGCCTCACTATCCTCATAAAAGCTCTTTACAGCATTTAGTAACTTACCACCTATTCCATATACTTGCAACATCTGCCACATTGCTCCTCTATCCACTCTATCATATGCCTTTTCTAAATCCATAAATGCAATAAAAACTTCCCTACCTTTATCTAAATACTGTTCACATATATGCTTCAATGTAAACACTTGATCTACACATCCCCTACCCACTCTGAAGCCTCCTTGCTCATCCGCAATCCTACATTCTGTCTTGCCTCTAATTCTTTCAATTATAACCCTACCGTATACTTTTCCTGGTATACTCAGTAAACTTATTCCTCTATAATTTTTACAATCTCTTTTATCCCCTTTCCCTTTATATAAAGGGACTATACATGCTCTCCGCCAATCCCTAGGTACCTTCCCCTCTTTCATACATTTATTAAACAAAAGTACCAACCACTCCAACACTATATCTCCCCCCCCCTGCTTTTAACATTTCTGTCATGATCCCATCAGTTCCAGCTGCTTTACCCCCTTTCATTCTACGTAATGCCTCACGTACCTCCACCACACTTACATTCTGCTCTTCTTCACTCCTAAAAGATGGTATACCTCCCTGGCAAGTGCATGAAATTACCGCCTCCCTTCCTCAACATTTAAAAGTTCCTCAAAATATTCTCCCCATCTACCTAATACCTCCCTCTCCCCATCTACTAACTCCCCTACTCTGTTTTTAACTGACAAATCCATACTTTCCCTAGGCTTTCTTAACTTGTTTAACTCACTCCAAAATTTTTTCTTATTTTCATTAAAATTTCTTGACAGTGCCTCTCCCACTCTTTCATCTGCTCTCCTTTTGCACTCTCTCACCACTCTCTTCACCTTTCTTTTACTCTCCATATACTCTGCTCTTCTTATAACACTTCTGCTTTGTAAAAACCTCTCGTAAGCTACCTTTTTCTCTTTTATCACACCCTTTACTTCATCATTCCACCAATCACTCCTCTTTCCTCCTGCCCCCACCCTCCTATAACCACAAACTTCTGCCCCACATTCTAATACTGCATTTTTAAAACTATTCCAACCCTCTTCAGCCCCCCCACTACTCATCTTTGCACTAGCCCACCTTTCTGCCAATAGTCGCTTATATCTCGCCCGAACTTCCTCCTCCCTTAGTTTATACACTTTCACCTCCCTCTTACTTGTTGTTGCCACATTCCTCTTTTCCCATCTACCTCTTACTCTAACTGTAGCTACAACTAAATAATGATCCGATATATCAGTTGCCCCTCTATAAACATGTACATCCTGGAGCCTACCCATCAACCTTTTATCCACCAATACATAATCTAACAAACTACTTTCATTACGTGCTACATCATACCTTGTATATTTATTTATCCTCTTTGTCATAAAATATGTATTACTTATTACCAAATTTCTTTTTACACATAGCTCAATTAAAGGCTCCCCATTTACATTTACCCCTGGCACCCCAAATTTACCTACTACTCCCTCCATAACATTTTTACCCACTTTAGCATTGAAATCCCCAACCACCATTACTCTCACACTTGATTCAAAACTCCCCACGCATTCACTCAACATTTCCCAGAATCTCTCTCTCTCCTCTACACTTCTCTCTTCTCCAGGTGCATACACGCTTACTATAACCCACTTTTCACATCCAATCTTTATTTTACTCCACATAATCCTTGAATTTATACATTTGTAGTCCCTCTTTTCCTGCCATAGCTTATCCTTCAACATTATTGCTACTCCTTTAGCTCTAACTCTATTTGAAACCCCTGACCTAATCCCATTTATTCCTCTCCATTGAAACTCTCCCACCCCCTTCAGCTTTGTTTCACTTAAAGCCAGAACATCCAGTTTCTTCTCATTCATAACATCCACAATCATCTCTTTCTTATCATTTGCACAACATCCACGCACATTCAGACTTCCCACTTTGACAATTTTCTTCTTATTTTTTTAGTAATCTTTACAGGAAAAGGGGTTACTAGCCCATTGTTCCCGGCATTTTAGTTGACTTTTACAACACGCATGGCTTACAGAGGAAAGATTCTTATTCCACTTCCCCATGGATATAAAAGGAAAAGTAATAAGACCAAGAACTATTAAGATAAAATCAAAGAAAACTCAGATGAGTGTGTATAAATAAACGTGTACATGTATGTGTAGTGTGACCTAAGTGTAAGTAGAAGTAGCAAGACATGCCTGTAATCTTGCATATTTATGAGACAGACAAAAGACACCAGCAATCCTACCATCATGTAAAACAATTACAGGCTTTCGTTTTACACTCACTTGGCAGGATGGTAGTACCTCCCTGGGTGGTTGCTGTCTACCAACCTACTACCATATATATATATACATATATATATATATACATATATATATATATATATATATATATATATATATATATATATATATATATATATATATATATATATATATATATATATATATATATGTCGTGCCGAATATGTAAAACTTGCTATCTTGGCTTAAATAGCAACGCTCATCTTGCCATATAAGACAAGTGAAAATTTGTGTATGCAATAATTTCGCCAAAATCATTCTAAACCAAACGAAAAAAATATATTTCGTGGTGTTTCTTTATTATTAAATTATTGTAAACTTTTATAAAATATATTTAGTTGGGTTAGGCTACAATAAATTGTTCTTTTTATAATAAGGTTAGGTAAGTTTTCTAAGATTCTTTTGATGCAAAATTATAATTTTTTACGTCAAAATTAATGAAAAAAATATATATTTAAACCTATAAGAGAAAATTTTAGAAAAGACTTATTTTTAAATGAGTTCTTGCTAATTGACCAGTTTTACATATTCGGCACCACGGTGGTGTGGGACTATACATGTGCATCTACCTTGGCTGATACCTATCTCCAATACACCAGGGAGGAAGGAGGGGCAGCTGCCAGCTTCAGGGAGTCCCAAAAGTCTAGAAAATATGGAGAACTTGCCCATCATTATGTGTTTGTTCCCATAGGCTCAGAGACCCTTGGCTCATGGGGAAAGAGTGCATCTAATTTCCTTAAAGAGCTGGGAAAACGACTCATCAGGGTAACTAGGGATCCCAGGGCAGCTAGTTTTCTGTTCCAGCGGCTCAGTGCGGCTGTTCAAAGGGGTAATGCCTGCTGCATTTTGGGCACACGCCCCAGCTCTGAGGAGCTGGATGAGATTTTCACCTTATAATCGGTGATACACACGTAACAACATGTACCGTATATGCCACCTTTATATTAACAATGTATCTCTTAAATCTTCTGTGCCATATTATGTAATAAAATATATGTATATGTATATATATATATATATATATATATATATATATATATATATATATATATATATATATATATATATATATGTCGTGCCGAATAGGCAGAACTTGCGATCTTGGCTTAAATAGCAACACTCATCTTGCCATATAGGACAAGTGAAAATTTGTGTATGCAATAATTTCGCCAAAATCATTCTGAACCTAACGAAAAAAATATATTTGGTTGTGTTTGTTTAGTACTAAATTATTATAAACGTATTTTAAATATATTTAGTTGGGTTATGCTAAAATAAATTGCTCTTGCTATAATAAGGTTAGGTAAGTTTTCTAAGATTCTTTTGGTGCAAAATTAAAATTTTTTACATTAACATTAATGAAAAAATATATCTTTAAACGTATAAGAGAAAATTTCAGAAAGGACTTAATTTTAAATGAGTTCTTGATAACTGACCCGTTTTACATATTCGGCACGACATATATAATATATATATATATATATATATATATATATATATATATATATATATATATATATATATATATATATATATATATATATATATATATATATATATATATCCCAACCTTCTTAATCCAACTCTGACTATTGCCAATAGGTCATTATCACTTTAAATGGCTTTTCAAAAGAAGAAAAAAAAGTTGAAATGCATATCCTGGACTCATTCGTGGCAGTGTAAAATTTCAACTACCGCCCACAGGATGGGTTCGAAATGCACAATAAAGCGATTCAATTGTATTAGCGTCTCCGAGAAGTGGAAGAAGGAAACAAGAGGAAGTCTTGAGGAACGATATGACCCAGACTCAGGTGGTCTGTTATTCTTGATATATTACCTGAGAGAAGCAGAGGAGGAGAGGAAGAGGAGTTGGATTAAACTTACGAGGATTAGGATTAGGAGGAAGAAGAGGAGGAGAAGTAGAGAAGAAGGGGGAAGAAGGAAGAGAAGACGGAGCTTTGATTACTCTGTGATCGCTAAAATTGTTGGATAATAAATGAGAATTTATTATCCTCTCTCTCTCTCTCTCTCTCTCTCTCTCTCTCTCTCTCTCTCTCTCTCTCTCTCTCTCTCTCTCTCTCTCTCTACCTCACCGCTTTGTAAGTAATTAGGAAAATTTTCCCGATTTCTCCCTAAGTAAACACAATAGCGCCATCAGAACACTACCTGCAGTGTTATGTTGGTGTGACACAAAATACAAGATTCACAGATGGTGAAGTACGGTAAATGTTTCAATATTGGAAGTCGTAAAGTATTGCTGCTGCTCACAAATCTTGGCTTCACACACTGAAAACTTGTTTCTTTCTCCAAGAGTTAAGACTACTTACTGCATAATGGTTTGCATGTTGTTGTCATGTAGAGGTTTACTGTTGTTTGCTTCAAATATTCCATTAGAAATGTAAATATTATTACGCTTGAAAGCAACTCTCCTCAATGAAAATAAGCCAGAGAGCTTGATGACATGACTTTACTGAGTTATGCTGTGTTTCTAACACTCCGGGTAATAATCCGAGCAAACCTTTTTTATTTCGCTCTGCAATGCTTGGCAACAACCCTCCCCCCAAGCTGCCACTGATCTGAGGCCTCACGCAGTGACCTTGAGTGTGTTGTTACCTTCTATCCCACATACCTGCTGTAACCACAAGTACTAGGAGACGTCACTTTCTGGCTGGAACCACTGCGTGGAACCACTGCCTGGGACCACTGCATGGAACTACTGCCTGGGACCACTGCCTGGAACTACTGGCTGGAACCACTGCCTGGAACTATTACCTGGGTCCACTGCCTGGAACTACTGCCTGGAACCACTGCCTGGAACTACTACCTGAGGCCACTGCCTGGAACTACTGGCTGGAATCACTGCCTGGGACTACTGCCTGGGACCACTGCCTGGAACTAATAGCTGGAACCACTGCCTGGAACCACTACCTTGGACCACTGCTTTGGATCAGTGTCCGAAACTCCTGTCTGGGACCACCGTCTGAAACTTTGCTGTTCACAGGGTCTGACGAGGGTTCCATAAGAGATTAAAATATGAGACCGGACTTCCTTGACAACGCCCAGCTTGCTGCTTTTATTGTATCTGGCTAATATAAGCTAAGACAAGGATTCATTTCGTGAATAATTTACACCAAAGTGTGTTAGTAGTAAAGAATGTTGGTGTAATCGCTGTCCTCCATAATTCTACTTATGGAGGCATCAATTTACTATGCCCTCCATTAGACATCCAAATCCTTGAAAAAATTAAGTATAATAATTTTTGGAATCCCTTTAGAAATGAATCCTTTCTATTTAACAGACAGTGAACACATCGATGAGCCCAAAAATCTTGTAGTCAGAATGCAAGTCGTCGCCAGCTGGGTGGGTGTCCACCCTAGTTCTTGTTAATTATCACTAATTCTCTTGTTATCTCTCTTATATTCTCTCATCTTCTCTGGCCATCCCCAAATACTCATTCAAAGGTCGTTATTCTATCACTCTCTTCAAGTCACTTCCTCCTTAGATTCCCTCGCAATCTCTTGAATATCTTCTCTCAGTTTTTCCATTTCTTCCGTCTTTCATTCTCTGAGCTCACTGTTCTGCAAGTTTTCTTCTCATCTTGTATCTTTTGAAAACATTTACTGATTTTTCTTTCTGACGCTATTAATTTTCCACTCCGGGCCTCTTTCATTTTATTTCAATATCCAGAGATAATGAAATGTAGCTTCAGCGATATCTGGCTTTTTCTACATCATTCTGTCTCTTCACTTTCGACGAAGACCCTTTTTGCTGCGTCTCTCAAGCACGTCCTGTCATCCTGTCTCCCCTGAAACCTCCTGTCATCTTCCTTCTTTCCGTCATGTCCTGTCTTTTCTCCTATCCTCTCTCTCTCTCTCTCTCTTTCTCTCTATATATCTATTTCTGCATGTATATGTGGCTGTTATCATCTCCCTTTCTCCTGCCTTGTTTTCTTCTTCTCTTCATCCTTCTCTTCCACTGCCCCAGCCGTTAACCTTCCTCCCTTTCAAGATTTTTTTGATCTTTGACTGAGCTTTATCAAGTATCCGCGAAGGGTTGCCTCTGAGTGGTTGTCAGAATTTATTTATCTTCCTCCAGAGTTTCGTTTTTATTTTGTCCATAACACGGCTGATTGGCTTCTGGTGAATGGAAGCCAGGGTAAGATTCCCGGAACAAATGTCGAACCCATCCAGGCAATCCTGGAATGCCTCACGAAATAGCAAAAAAACACGATTGGAAGCAAGTCACAGAACTGGACTCGCCGGCCATGGCCACCCGTTCTTTGATTTGGTGAGGAGGTACTTGTGCCTCCTCCCATGGGAGACATAGGTCTCAGACACTCCCAAGACAGGGAGCCAAGGCCGGGCCACCATCTGGAAAAGACCCGAGCGGCTGGGAGAGTACCGGCATATCAAGAAGAAGAAGAAGATTAATCCTTGAATGGCTGGGATAACTTCAAACGTTCAAAAAGATGCGCCTTCTAATTTGACGATGGTGGAGAGTAAAATTTAAATGTGTAGGTGCGCATCTGCCAATTTTTACGTGTACAACAGGGTAAAATTTTTAATTCTTCTTAAATCACCATAAATGTATTTGAGTCTACCTCTTCTGAAAGGCTTTCAATATTTAATGGCTAATGCGTTTTAAGGAGAGGATGTGACTCACTGAGATTAGATCGTGTGGTTAAATTTGGGTGTGTTTTTTTTTTAAAAAAAAAAAGCAAACTTGGCATTGTTATTGATCTGTATACGGGTCAGTTTTATTGAATACTAATATTAGTTTACGTTCAGTAAGTAAAGAATGTCTCGTTTTATCGGCTTCAAAATATTAACATAAGTTGTTCCATGACAGCTATTTTTGTCATCAATGAATGTACTGATGTCGCTTGTTATTTCCTTGTCAAGATCATTAATGTAACATATGAACAACAATTAACCTACAACTAATCCTTGTGGAACAAAATACATGGATTTATATCAGGAAGTATAAATAACAGGGGTCTAAAGGTTATAAATTACAGCTTTATAAATCATTAGTAAGACACAGCCTCGATTACGCACCTCACTGCTGGCGCCTATTGTGTCTGACTTTTTTGGGTTATCCCAAGTTCTCTATACATATGCCGCTTTGTGTGATGATCTGTGTAACTGTATTTGTGTATACTTGAATAAACTTACGGAATGGATATAAATGTATGAGACTGCATTCAGTAATACATTGAAGTCTCTGAGTCTTCACTCTCACGAATAAGCATAGAATGAGGAAAGTTATCATTGAAGACAGGAATAATAAAAGGTGATATAAATAAAGTACAAAGGAAAACCATTCAAGAAAGAACTAGAAATAATAGAATTAAATTGAATCAATAGGATTATAGACGAATGAAACAAGTATAACACGATGTATAACACGATGTAAAACACGATGTATAACAGGACGCCAATTAGGCATCATGTTATATATGGTATATAATAATGTTAAGTTGATGAATAAGAAATATTTGCGACACTTCATTGTTATTAATATCTGAACTTTTCGCCTGCACAAGAGGTTTCTTCAGCCGGAATACAGCACTGTAAGCAGTAGAAACAATATTGGCGTTATCAGTCCGTCATCCTCGGAGAGAGGCGGTCAGTCCCTCAAACCAGGGAAGAAATGAATTGAAATTCACAATTTTAAAGGAAAGAATAAACAGGGAGACATAATAATGACATACAAAATACTCAATGCACTCGATGCCGTGAAAAGGGATAAAAATATTCGAGTAGCGGAAACGGATTTAGAAGGGCGCAGTTGGAGGCTGAAGATCCAGACGAGTCTCAGGAGCGTCAGGGAGTAGTTAGTTCAGCTTCAGGGTGGTCAGGGAGTAGTTAGTTCAGCTTCAGGGTGGTCAGGGAGTAGTTAGTTCAGCTTCAGGGTGGTCAGGGAGTAGTTAGTTCAGCTTCAGGGTGGTCAGGGAGTAGTTAGTTCAGCTTCAGGGTGGTCAGGGAGTAGTTACTTCAGCTTCAGGGTGGTCAGGGAGTAGTTACTTCAGCTTCAGGGTGGTCAGGGAGTAGTTACTTCAGCTTCAGGGTGGTCAGGGAGTGCAACGACCTAAGCGAAGAAGTAGTGGTAGTAGGGCCAGGAGCTGATATTCGATGCCTGCAAATACAGCAGGTGAGAACAAATTCTTACACACACACACACACACACACACACACACACACACACACACACACACACACACACACACACACACACACACACACACACACACACACACACACACACACACACACACACACACACATTAATCATTCACTACTATATTGAAGTACCAGGGAGAGATATTTGAAAATGTTAGTGATATTGATGGCACATACGAGGCACATACGTGGCACCTATGTACCCTGCTACGTATATCCTGATAGGTCGAGTGCCGGCCCGGGCATTCCTCCGTCTGGCACAGCCAAGATATTAACTGTATGAGTTGGCATCTCAGTTGCTGACACTGATCATTGTAAACCTGCTATATTATGATGATTTATATAGCACCTAGCTGCTATATTACGCTGATTTATATAGCACATAGCTGCTATATTACGCTGATTTATATAGCACATAGCTGCTATATTACGCTGATTTATATAGCACATAGCTGCTATATTATGATGATTTATATAGCACCTAGCTGCTATATTACGCTGATTTATATAGCACATAGCTGCTATATTACGCTGATTTATATAGCACATAGCTGCTATATTACGCTGATTTATATAGCACATAGCTGCTATATTACGCTGATTTATATAGCACATAGCTGCTATATTACGCTGATTTATATAGCACCTAGCTGCTATATTATGATGATTTATATAGCACCTAGCTGCTATATTATGATGATTTATATAGCACCTAGCTGCTATATTACGGTGATTTATATAGCACATAGCTGCTATATTACGCTGATTTATATAGCACCTAGCTGCTATATTACGCTGATTTATATAGCACCTAGCTGCTATATTATGATGATTTATATAGCACCTAGCTGCTATATTACGCTGATTTATATAGCACATAGCTGCTATATTACGCTGATTTATATAGCACCTAGCTGCTATATTACGCTGATTTATATAGCACATAGCTGCTATATTACGCTGATTTATATAGCACCTAGCTGCTATATTACGCTGATTTATATAGCACCTAGCTGCTATATTATGATGATTTATATAGCACCTAGCTGCTATATTACGCTGATTTATATAGCACATAGCTGCTATATTACGCTGATTTATATAGCACCTAGCTGCTATATTACGCTGATTTATATAGCACATAGCTGCTATATTACGCTGATTTATATAGCACCTAGCTGCTATATTACGCTGATTTATATAGCACCTAGCTGCTATATTATGATGATTTATATAGCACCTAGCTGCTATATTACGCTGATTTATATAGCACATAGCTGCTATATTACGCTGATTTATATAGCACCTAGCTGCTATATTACGCTGATTTATATAGCACATAGCTGCTATATTACGCTGATTTATATAGCACCTAGCTGCTATATTACGATGATTTATATAGCACCTAGCTGCTATATTACGCTGATTTATATAGCACATAGCTGCTATATTACGCTGATTTATATAGCACATAGCTGCTATATTACGCTGATTTATATAGCACCTAGCTGCTATATTACGCTGATTTATATAGCACCTAGCTGCTATATTACGCTGATTTATATAGCACCTAGCTGCTATATTACGCTGATTTATATAGCACATAGCTGCTATATTACGCTGATTTATATAGCACCTAGCTGCTATATTACGCTGATTTATATAGCACCTAGCTGCTATATTACGCTGATTTATATAGCACCTAGCTGCTATATTACGCTGATTTATATAGCACATAGCGTCGACACTACTGAAGAAACATCAGCCAGATATATTGTTCTGCTTGTTACCAACGTAGCATTAAACGTATCTCTAAAAATGAAAGTTAGTTTAAAATAATTACAAACTCTTTGACTGCTATCAGAAATTTATTAAGGAAGACACAAACACAACCACCACGAGTCTACTTCATGCCTTGTAGAGGCTGTCATAAGAATTATGTGGGTGAAACAGCACGATCTCACAAAGGAAAAGTGCATGAACACAAAAAAGGGTGCAGTAGGAAATGCCAGCCGGGGCTACCTCGCAAAAATTGGAGGAGCCAAACTAATTATGCATAAAAATGACGGCCGAAGTGTTTAGAAGCCGACACGATAGCAGTAACCAGCACCAACACCCAAAAATACCTCAGTTAAATCATTTCAAAGTCTTGGCAAGTGTCAATCTGGGCATTGCCATTAGAAAACACTAGCCAGCAACGTCACGTCTGCTGCCTTCTTTGAATAACATTGTAAGCCATCAATATTATGATCGTAATAAAGTTGGTAGAATTACCGACAATATGTAAAGGATTGACAGTGTATTCAATGTGACATTTTATCAGGGCACGAAGCAGCCAGGAAGCTATCAAGCCACAAACAATACATGGACACAGAGGGTATATAAAGGCCCAGAGCGAGGTGGGATGCGTGAGGTACTTCACTAGTATTGCACTCACTTTGATTTCTTATATACCCTCTCTCTGTGTCCATGTATTGTTTGTAATGCTTGATAAGTCTGGAGAGCGAATGTTGCTACAATAAACAAGGTCATTAGTTGTAATTTGTGTCCTTTTACTTTAAATATTATGATCACTTATTTAACACAGCAACACCAATATATTTTGCTTTATTTGCATTCTTATGTTTACTTAAATAGCAATTTGATATATTTATTGAGCACTATGTTTTGCGAAGGCTCTAAATAATCTCATTCTTAAATCAGAAACTGTACAAATGCGTGTGTGTGTGTGTGTGTGTGTGTGTGTGTGTGTGTGTGTGTGTACTCACCTATTTGTACTCACCTATTTAGCGAGGTCGAGCCTAGCTCCCGGCCCCGCCTCACCGGTTGTTAGGCCCTCTCTCCCGCCCATGAGCTTATCAAACCCGTCTTAAAACTGCAGATGGTTCCTGCCTCCACTAGCTGTCATTTTCAGGTCATTCCACTGCCTTACAACTCTATGACTGAAGAAATACTCTACTATCTCTCTGACTCATTTGCAGTCTTCAACTTCCAATTGTGGCCTCTTGTTTCTGTGTCCCCTCCTGGACATCTCAGTCCTTGTCCACCTTGGTTCATTCTAATGCAGTATTTTATATGTCGTTATCATGTCTCCCTTGACCCTCCTGTCCTCCAGTGGTCAGCCGATTTCTTAATCTTCTTCAGACACCTCTGCCTGAATCCAACTCTTGTTGCAAACCTGTACTTTCTTCTAGTTTCTTGACGTGCTTTATCAAGTGCGGGTTCCAAACAGGTGCTGCATTACCCAGTATGGGCCTGACATACACGCCGGTACAGTGTCTTGAATGATCTTTGCTAAGGTATCGAATGCTGTTCTCAGGCCTGCAAGCCCACATGCCGCAGCATATCTGATTGATGTGTGCCTGAGACATGCTCGTGCTACACTCACCCCAAGATCTTCTCCTGAGTGAGGTTTCAGCAGTCTTTGTCCACCTAGCCTATACTCTGTCTGTGGTCTTCTGTGCCCTTCCCCTATCTTCATGACTTTGCATTTGGCAGGATTAAATTGAGAAGCCATTGCTGACCAGGTGTCCAGTCTGTCCAGGTCTCGAAGTCCCGCCTGGTCCTCATCAGATTTAATTCTCCCCATTAACTTCACATCATCTGCAAACAGGGACACTTCTGAGTTCAACCCTTCCGTCATGTCGTTCACATATACCAAAAATAGCACTGGTCCTAAGACCGACCCCTGTAATCTCTGCTCGTCAGGCAGGTGCCCACTGTGGATACGTCATTACGCACTACGACTCGTTGTTGCCTCCTGCCAGGTATTCTCTGGATCCATTGCAGTGCCCTTCCTGTTATATGCGCCTGATGCTCTAGCTTCTGCACTACACCCTGTGAGGAACTGTGTCAAAGGCCTCTGCAGTCCAAGAAGATAATAAACCCACTTCTCTCTCTCTTGTCTTACTGTTATTTTATCATAAAACTCCAGAAGGTTTGTGACAGGATTTGCCTCCGTGAATCCGCGCTGGTTGGCATTTATACCCTGTTCCGTCTATATGCCCACCACCTCCTCCTGATAATCTTCTCCATACCATACTATACACGCTAATGACACAGGTCTATGTTTAGTGCCTCTTTCTGTCTCCTTTTGAAAATGGGAACTACATTTGCTGTCTCCATACCTCAGGTAGTTGCCCAGTTTCAGGGGGATGTGCTGGAGATTGTGGCAAGTGGTACACAACATATCTGCCCTCTCTAAGGACCCATGGAGAGATGTTGTCCGGTCCCATTGCCTTGAGGTATCGGGATGCCCTTGCAGCTTCTTTACCTCCTCATCTGTATGTATGTCATTCAACACTTGTTGGTGTATTCCTGTTGGAAAGTCCCCATCTGGTCTGTCCCCTGTATTCCTGTCTCTACTGTTAAAAATACTTTCTTAACTGCCATAAGGAGCCTCTGCTATACCTCTTGATCAGTTTTGTGAGTTCCCCACCTTCCCTCAGCTCATCACCTGTCCTGACTGTTGTCTTTCCTAATGGCCATACAGCAGTTTCGGTCGATTTGACTTCTGATGCTATATCGTTTTCTACATTGTCTCTGGGCCTCTCCCTCCTTTATCTGCATACTGCTTTTTCTGGCTCTTCTACTAATCTCCTTGTTTTCCTGGGTCCAGCTCCGTACCTTTCCATTCTCTGTTGCACTTAGCTGCCTCCCCACACCTTTCTCTGCAACCAAGGACTCGCCTTGGCCTCCCCATTATTTCTGTTTCCTC
>NC_091345.1:5811225-5846225 GCF_038502225.1 Cherax quadricarinatus | reverse complement strand
GAGCCATTGGTTTAGAAGCCTGTTGAGATGAAGTTATAACTATGTGCCTTCAAGTTCTTGAATGATTTTGGTAATTCACTCATTAATAAAACAAAGGACCCGAATGTACAAGAATCCTGTATTTAATGACCTTCTGGATCTCTTTGAGGTTAGTCGCTCCGTCGCCTTTCAGTACACTGTGCAGAGATAAATGTCAGCCATAGAGAAAGCAGATGTGCTGCTCGTCTGTGCTTATCCTTCCAGAGTGGTATGGACAGCTCGGAGTGGGCTACACCATTACGAATGGCCTTTTTGGGTCTGACAAGATGGGTCTGACATATGTTGTAAAAAGCACCCGCAATGACTTTTTTGTTGAGACTCCTTTTCACTCTCAGATTTGCCAGACGAGAACTGGCTGCAGAGGTTACTCGGCTGATGTGAGCCTCTGGAGATATGCTAAACACTATGTTTACTCCCAGGTCCTTCTTTAGGAATGAAGTCTGCAGCCTTTGTCCCCTGAGTCTATACCCTGTGTTCGGTTTTCCGGTCCCTTCTCCAATCTTCATAATCTTGCATATGTTGGTTAAATTCAAACAACCGCTTGCCTGACCAACCCTACAGTTTACTCAGATCCATTTGCAGCCTTTCCCCGTCCTCATCTCTTTGTATTCTCCTAATTAATTTTATATTATCAGCAAACAGAGACGGCTATATATAGCCGTCCTGCTCCACTTCTCGTTAGTGTGACTGTCAATGGTCCAAGTCGGACCGAAATGTCGTCGTAAGCTTCTCTCTTTTATGTGCGGGTTATTTGTGTATCGTTCCAGTCACGGTATTGTGCCTTTTTTTATTTATTGGTAGGTCCCACTGCCTTGGATGTATCCAGCTCCATCATTTTTTTTTATCTCTTACCGAGTTGTGTGGTTTCCAGTACCTGCTGATGTACTCGTTACCCTAGGCTTTCTGGTAGACTTTCTTATCATTGTCTGTGTGCTCTCCTTCATTCTTCAACCGAATTACCTGGACTTTTATTGTCTT
Source organism: Cherax quadricarinatus (assembly GCF_038502225.1). Lineage (NCBI taxonomy): Eukaryota > Metazoa > Arthropoda > Malacostraca > Decapoda > Parastacidae > Cherax > Cherax quadricarinatus. The sequence goes on along the minus strand of NC_091345.1, from coordinate 5,845,208 downwards.
TTTCTAATATTGCTCATTTATTTGTTCCTTCAGCTTATTGTATACAGGTTTGTGTTGTTTACTCCCTCTGTATGTTGCTCCTTCGACAGGGATGCTGGAAACAGGGCTGGGATTGGTGTGCCCGTCATTGCTGGGTGCATGGCCAGAGGATAGGGTGGCAGGCAGGGAAGGGGAAGGAGGAAGAAGAGTGATGGGAAATGGGTAAAAGTTTGGTGTTAGTGTTACTGGGAAGCGTGGTGGCCTAGAGTTTAGCCAGCAGGGAAAGGAGCTGCTGGTGCTTGTGGAGGAGTCCCATGAGTTGGGGTTTTCTTCCCTCTTGGCTCCTTGTCTGCTGCTATTTTCGGTGCTTGAGTAATATTCACTTACTTCCTCACCTGTTCCCGTTCTGTTGTTGTCCTGTCCTGATCAAGACAGACACGTTGTATCGTCATGTGGTCTTCAGCATTTTTTGTCATAATATTTAGTCCTGATCTTTATGAGACCAGGTTGATTTCCCCGGGCACTGTTGCCTTGAGAGAACCTTTCAATGCCCTGAAAATTTGCCACCTATACAATCTCTTCCTGTCCTCAACCGCACACGATGATCAGTATAACTTCATTTTCCTTTTCTTTCCATCTTTTACTTCTTGAGCCTTCTTTAGGGTCATGAAGTCTGTAGAACATCATTGACCTTCCCCCTCTCCTCCTCCCATTGTCTTTCTCTCCAGGTATCACCTCTCTCGCTTCCCTATCTTCATAAGAGCATCTCTGATAGTGACTCTCCATTTTTGTCCTCTCTGGGCCCCTCTGCTCCCTCTCCATCCTTTATTGTTACAGCCTCTGACATCCTCCCTCTCATTTCCTCTGTGGTCTCCTTCTGCTCTCTCTTCTCTTCTTCCAGCTTCAGAACCTTATCCTCTGCCATATTAGTATTATTAACCTGTTCCGTAACCTCTTCCCTTTTGAAGGGCAGTAAGGTGCTCTTCAAGCTCCTTCCTCACAGATCCTCCGTTCATGGCTTCACACTTCCCTTTCATTTCCTCCTACAGCTTTAATAATAATAATAATAATAATAATAATAATAATAATAATAATAATAATAATAATAATAATAATAATAATAATATCTTTATTTCTGCAAGTACATGTACAAGGTATACAGGCCTAGCTGACATCAATGACATACTGCTATATAGAAAGCCGCTTGTTATGCAGAGCATTTCGGGTAAATTAGGTCAGTTTTGCCCCCGGATGCGACCCACACCAGTCCACTAACACCCAGGTACCCATTTTATACTGATGAGTGAACAGGGACAGCAGGTGTCTTATGGAAACACGTCCCTAATGTTTTCTAGCCGTACCGGAGATTCGAACTACGGACCTCAGTGTGTGAGCTGAGTGCACTAGCGATCGAGCCACGGGACACCCTTTAGGGCTTTTCCTCTAGCATTTAAGCCCTGTGTGTGTGTGTGTGTGTGTGTGTGTGTGTGTGTGTGTGTGTGTGTGTGTGATGCTGCTATTAGAGATATATAATATATTGTCTAATAGTAACGTCAAGGAATCTTGGCACAGAGGATATCTTCTCTAACTCTAACACTTGCCTAACTTATTTGCCTGACATACTTCCACCACTGGGCCCCACCCACCTGTGATGCAGTCTCCTTACTACTGCACCTCTGTTCTTATACATATGCTTTAGGCTAAGGGACTGAACACCTTCAATGAAGGTTAAGGGATTGAACTCCTTAATATCAGCTCCTTAATTCTTGTCCTGTCTCCAGTATAAAAATCACCTCTTTAATCGACTGAAGGAGCTTCCGAGTAGAAATATTTCAGCAATAAAAATACCCAAGTGTTGCATATGTGTCTGATTTAAGAATGTTTGAAGCTGTAGGTGTACCTGGCTATGGTAAATACCTCCTAGCCTCTGCTGGCTTCCTAAAGCTATTTGGTATCTGTAGCCGAGTGGTCTAAGGCACCAGAGAACGACCCATTGCCCCGGGGGAGGGGGGAGGTTCTGGGATCGAATTCTCTGCTGGTCTCAGATATATATATTTATAATTTTAGAAATAGATTTTCCTCTAGGAAATCTTAGAAGTATGATTAACAGGAAAATCAAAGCCATGGTAATTATCTTCACTTCTTTTTCAGAAATTTCTGTCTCAAATTGCAGCATAAGTCCAAAAATATATAGGAACAGTAACCAAGCAGAATTGCTGGTCAGACACAAAAATGTATATGCATACAAAGTCAAAGAATTTTAAAATATAAGTAAGGTACACAAACAAACATGACACTGTTAAAATAGCTAACTAAATCTTACTATTAACACAAAGTTGAATACACATAAAAAATAAATTAATGCGTGAACAACTATTTAGACATAAATCTACGTCCCCCACAGCGTCTAAGATGACTTCTGCGTCCTGAGAGCACCAAAGAAGACATCTTGAGTGCAGCAGTGATGGCTTCTGCGTCCTGAGATCAGCAGAGAGGACATCTTGAGTGCAGCAGACTTCTACGTTGTGAGAGCAGCAATGTGACTTCTCATGTGTCCTTATGGCTACAATGATGACCTCTTCTCCACTGATAACCTACTCTGCTTTCTGAGAGCTACATCTCAGTAACCGCAATGATTTCTTCATTGTTCTTTAAGGATTTAACGGGGGCGCCTTCTGTTTTCCGAGGGTTGCAACAAGGGCCTCTTCTTCGTTCTGCGAGCCACCACGATCATCTCTGAGGTGTCCTTGGCCTTCGGTCCTTTGACCAAAAACACTGAATCTCAAGTCGTTTTTTTACTTCTCGCTCACCCAGTCTGATGATGCTATCTTAAGCTAATATTTTTGTCCAGATAAGAGCCGAGGATGTTGGATCACGACAACTGACCCGACAATTACTTAGTGCTTGGATCATAACCAGAAGTATCTCATCATTATTGCTGAGGGTATCAAGCAGAGTATTTTCACTAAAATACTGCCAAATTAGCTGGTGGTAAACCGCCAGTCAAGCAAGCAGGCAGGCAGGCAGGCAGGCAGGCAGGCAGGCAGGCAGGCAGGCAGGCAGGCAGGCAGGCAGGCAGGCAGGCAGGTAACCAACCAGCAGCAAGTCAGTCAGTGCAAAGTCTTAATATATGCAGACGACAATGCTCTCATAGCATCAGGTAAAAAGCCAAAGGATATAGCTAAAGTTTTATCGTTGGAATTAGAGTCAGCAGATTAGATTAGATTTTACCGCTGAAGCGGCTACTGTACTATGCAGTTCGTATCCATCCTGGGAAGGGCAGCGCAAGAGCATATGAATACATAAAAGTTCTAGGAACTAGGACCAAAATGGGTTAACAGAAGTGCATCTAGGTTTATATCTACAATTGATTTATCTGTTACAAGCAAATTGAGAATATTTGCTTAATATTTCTGGTATCTTATCTTACGAACGTACTTATCTACGTTCATGTTATCGTAGATCTACTCAGGCTTCTAACTACATTCCTATGACATTAAATTTCATTATTTACTTCTCTCCTAATATTATTCCTAATACTAGACACAAATATAGCAAAGTTATATTCAACATTTTCCTTCAGGGGAACTTCTTTGGCTAACCAATTAATTTTATCATGGAGTACCGTATTTCCGGCATATAAGGCGCTCTTTTTCCCCATAAAAAAGTCTTGGAAAATTACCCTGCAACTTATATGCTCAAGGTCAGGGTCAAGGTCAGAGTTAAGGTCAAGGTCAAGGGTAGGCTTTAGGTTACGGTTTAGCTGTTGTTTACTAACGTTACAACTGTTTGGCAACATCGCCTTATATGTCTCATATTTTCGTGCGCCTTATATGCCGGAAAATACGGAAATTCAGTGTGCGATGGAACCCATAAAAAATGTATATTAATATATCACTCTCTGATATTTGAGTATATCTAGCTTCTCAAATGAGCATTTTGTCATTATGTGAGTCAATAGCCTTTATTAATAACACAGAATCAGTAATAATCACAGAGTCCAAGTCAGTATCATAAGTTTACTTAAGCTCCACTAAGATGGCAAATATTTCAGTTTCCATTATAGACGCCCAGTTGTTATTTTTTCTGATCTGGGGAGGTGACAACGAGAGCAGCCACAGACCTTCAAATGGTATAAAATACCGACAGGTTGTTAGGTAAGACACATATGCAACAGTTAGGTATCTTTATTTCGAAACGTTTCGCCTACACAGTAGGCTTCTTCAGTCGAGTACAGAAAAGTTGATCAACTTTTCTGTACTCGACTGAAGAAGCCTGCTGTGTAGGCGAAACGTTTCGAAATAAAGGTACCTAACTGTTGCATATGTGTCTTACCTAACAGCCACAGACCTGCCAGTAGACTCCAGGGTAGATCCATCAAGGTATATAATTTGTCATATATTATTGCTAACAGCTAGGCCAGAATTTTTTCTTGCAAATGTCGGCTGTAAATTGATAACAACTTGTCGCTGCATCAAGAGGTAAGTGAAACTATACTATGTTAGCTTCCATGATATATCTAGGAATATCCTTTCCCTCCTCCGAATGCCAGAATGAAGTTCCTGTGTAGGTAGGTACGAACATTCATCAGTCTGCCAGTTAGTCAGTCTTCCAACCGGTCAGCCAGCTAGCCAACCAGCTAGTCAACCACTCAGCCAGTCAGTCAATCAGTCAGTTAGCCAGTCCGCCAGTTAGCCAACCTGACAGCCAGGGAGAAAGACGCAAACTCAGCGTTAATAGAGTACATGTTCTTGTGTCGACATAGTGACCCCCACTATCACAGTGCCAGACGCTTGTTCGGCTTCAAATGCCACCACGTGACGCCTGGCACTGTGCTCTGTGACGCACCCATGCAGTGGTGGGAATAACTGACGTGTCGCACAAAGGGGTGACCCTTGTGATGTGGGGGGAGGGGTGTTGAAGGGGGAACATGACAGTATGAAAGTGAGTCAGGAGTGAGGGAAGGTCATCTTCTCATTTTAGTAATAATGGCAGAACTACCTACAAAATATTTGGCAAATGGATGCTTATTAATGTGACATTTTATTGCGGCAACGTTTCGCTCTTCAGAGGCTTTGTCAATCCGTTATAAAAGGCCAGAATAAAATGTCACATTAGTTGCATTTGTGTCCATTTAACTAAACTAGCATTATAGTGCAGTCTAGACCAGATGGTATAAATATATTTAAAATACCGCAAGAAGTAACATGGTGCCATTAATTGTATTTGATGTAATATATGAAATGTATACATTTACTAACCTGAAATTCTCAAAATTGTGAAAGTTGACAAATTTTTTCAGGAAACAAACAAAGCGAATAATTTTTGGGGGGCCTATTTGTATAAGAAATAATAGGCATAATAATATCATATTACTGTGGAATTAAAGTTATCAAAAAAAAAAAAATTATTATAAATAATCTTAGAGTAATTAGTGGGGGAATTTCGATCAAAGAAATAATTGTTGTTGGTTGCAACTTAATTATTTTTCTAGAGCATCGACACCATGCCTAACTCTTCTAGGGTAGGGTAGGTGCCTGAGCCCGAGCCTTTAGCTCATAAGACTGTCATTCCCATTTACCTCCTTGGGGCGGTGATGGCAGACCAGAGAGGCCTAGTTTGTGGCTAGGCCTGGGGACAGTTGGTCCCAAAGATGAGGAGGTACTTGTGCCTCCTCCCATGGGAGACTTAGGTCTCAGACACTCCCTAAAGAGGGAGCCAAGGCCGGGCCACCATTTGGAAAAGGCCCGGGCCGGGAGAATACCGGCGAATCTTTAATAATAATAATAATAATTTTCTAGAGAAGTCGATGTCACCTACCCAGATTATTTTCTATATCTTTGCCAACTTCTGCACTTGTTTTTGTTTGTTGTTGTCTATAAACAGAAAGTTGTATCAGAGATATATTGTGGGAGAAGCAGTGAGATGTTTGAAGACTCGTGTGGGAGCGTCACTGGAGTTTACCTGGAGAGAGAGTTCCGGGGGTCAACACCCCCGCGGCCCGGTCTGTGACCAGGCCTCCTGGTGGATCAGAGCCTGATCAACCAGGCTGTTACTGCTGGCTGCACGCAAACCGACGTACGAGCCACAGCCACTGTGTTCACTTAATTACTGAAGCCGTAAACTGTAAGTCTAACAGGACCCAAATGGAAATCAAGTAATTTTGAATTTTTTGGGGGTTATCCTGGGTAATGTACACATATTCTGCTATGTATGATAATTTATGTAACTATATTTTTGTGTACCTGTACCTGAATAAACGTACTAAAATGAAATGTTGTTCCGGCTGTTACATTGGTAGTTCAGACTTAGTTACCAATGCCAGGAAAGTGTGTTATAATGTTTGTCAGGAAATTGGACAAGTGATTCCTGGCGCGGGTTTTAGTCATGTGATGACCCACAGCTAGAGCTTTTGGTCATCTGACCGAGGCCTTCCGCTGGCTTACTGGTTCGCAACTTTAAAAATCCTGGTTATGATTATAACCATTAGGAGTTTATTGATACAAGGAAGAGATTTTTTAAAGCCAGTTTAATGTCTCAGTTGGAGGAGGAAAATATTCCACGCTTATGATATGCAAATCAGAAAGATGAATCAACCAAATTTTTAAAAATGTCACCGAGGTGGAGGAACCTTTATTGATTAACAAGAATTTTTTAAGATCTTGACGGCACTCAAAAAAAATCATAGACACACACATTCACCTCAGAGTTTAAATTCCAGAATAACTGCATGAATATTCCTCTGAATTTTGAAGCAAGCTGTATTCATACCCTTGCTTTGCAACGCTGAGTTCATTGAAATGTGTGAATATACCAGCCAGGTATATGCCACCGTCTGTATCCATTTTTTTTATTTACATAATCTGTGCCACTTCAAAAGGACGCTCCTATAAAAAGATATTTATCTTTCCTTGCACCACTTTCCCCAGAGACAGTCATCCAACTTAAGTAAGAAGCGGTAGTTTTTTAAGATAACTTCTTATTTCTTCACACAATGAAACAATATCTTGGAAATGATTGCCTTGTTTTAATAATGTTTACGTTTATTTATTTACATCGTTGGTTATCATCAATATGTCGAGCAATATATTTTTTAGTCACTTCACAGCACTAACATCATCCCTGCCAGAGCTTCACAGTTGTTCACAGTTAAAATACCGTCCATCTGGGTCGTCTTCAGTACCAGTCCACGTCACATCGAGGCTGTAGAAACCTTTATCGTAACTGTGTTTCCTGCCTGTGCTTAAGATCACTGTTTGTGTCAATCACATTAGTTGTACTGGAGTCTCTTACACGACCAAGTAAATGTAGATAAAACAGCAGCAGGATCCGAATTATTTTTTCACTGTTATTGCTTTCGCTTTTTTTCCCAGTCCTCATTGATGCTGAGATGATATTCACATTTAATGCAAAAGTGAACTCGGATACATTAAGCAGCAGATATTGCTATTTTTTTAACAATATAAGACACAAAATCCACGTGAAACAATTCAAAACAAACCTAGAAATTGAAAAAATAGATTCGATCACTCCTGGAACACTGTCAAGTCGCGATTTGAAAACGATCCAGGAGACCAGGACGCAGCGGGACGCAGTCTAGATTACACGTCTAAAATGTGAGTTGCTTGGAAATCGCCATCTTCATCATAGGTACCAATTTATCTCCTACGAATTGAACAAGATTTTCGCTAAACTTCGTAATGCGAACTGAGGGCTTTTCTCAGTCTTTCTGACTGTTGGAGTCATGCTTGTGAAGGGCCACGCTTGTGAAGGGTCATACTTGTGAAGGGTCACGCTTGTGAAGGGAGTTTTCCATCTTCCTGCTGCACCCTGACACACTTGTTTAGGAACTCGGGCGGGGTGGGTCGTCCCTTATTCTGGTAACACGTATGCTAGGTTGTCGTTCTGGAAACACGTGTACTAGGTTGTCGTTCTGGTAACCCATGTACAAGGTTATCATTCTGGTAACACACGTACAAGGTTGTCGTTCTAGTACAACTTGTACAAGCATACTGTTCAGCAAGATCAAGTGGCTCGGGGGATGTTTATAGCAGTGGTGATTATAAATTTAGACAGTGGTGTGTCCTTCTCAGCGGACAACTCAATATAGACAATACCATCTTCTTCCATTTGCCTTCCCCATATACTCCTTGTCCTAGAATTTTTAGTGAAAAAGCCACTGGATGGTGAAACGTTTACATTAAAGATACCCAGATGTTGCATATGTGTCTAATTCCAAACTTCTTCCTCACATTTTCCTCTTCCTTTCCTCTTTGTTAATCCTCTCAACCTCGTCGTACAGCCTCAAAGAATCTTGCGTGTGTCCTCATCTCTTAGCCAGGACTGTCTCTCTCATTCTTCATTCGACTGGTGTTTTTGAATTCTACTTTTGATTTCATATATTAAGTCTGCGTTTACCACCTCTCTCTTTGTAGCTTCTAAACCATACCCCGGCTGAGATTGAACCCGCGGTCAGAGAGTCTCAAAACTCCAGCCCGTCGTGTCATTACGATTTCGTGAGTCTTGTAGCTTCTTCTAGTTCCTCAATTCGCTTCCACTGAAGAATTGCTGAGTTAAGACCAACTGGCTTAACAAAGGCATATTAGACATTTTTTTCGGAGAAAATATCTCATTTTTTTATTAAATGAAATTGGATACATGGTCAGCCTGTTGCAACTCTATATGATAGTTACTTAGCGGGTACAAAAACTAATTATATTTCATTGTCATGTTCCATTACACAGGATGGATTTCCTATATTAGGTGATGAAATCTGTCAGCCTGAGCTGGAAGACTTTAATCAGAGGATATCATCAAACATTCCACATGGGTTCAGTAGCTACGGCAGCTTCAAAGGTTCAGTGTCTCAGTGTCTTCTGAGTAGCGGGTGTCAGTATTCATACCCGAGCGACACAGAGACGCTGTTGTTCCATTATGGGACGAGGCCAACCGTTTCCTTGATGCTCCACCAAGTATAAAATTAACATATATCACATCATAAGATGTGTAAAGTACTCAATTATGAGTGTTCCTTCTTTCTGTTTGTGCTCTTCTGCGATCCTCTAGCACTAGTCTCGATCTGCATTGTTGCTATCCCTTAAGAGGCACGGAAGTTTCCCCGTTTTCTATTAACATGTTCATTTTTCATAGTTAATTTATACCATGAATTAAGGAAAGATCCTAGACTTCATCTTACGAAACAGACACAGCAAATGCAATAGTAATTATGGACCATGTAGATCATAGTGGATAAATGAACATGTTATTAGAAGACGGAGGAACTTACGTGCCTCTTAACACCTTGTAGCCTATATTTTTGTACGTCATAATCAACAGTACCACCATTGGCAGTGGTAGCAACAGCAGCAGCAGCAGCAGCAGCAGTAGCAGGAGCATCAGGAGCAGCAGCAGCAGCAGCAGCAGCTGGAGCGGCAACTGCATCATCTTCATTATCAAGAGCAGCAGCTGCAACAATAGCTTCAGCAGAAGCAACAGGGTTATCATTATCATTATTATCATCAGCAGCAACAGCAGCATTAACAGCAATAGTAGCAGCAGTGACAGCATTAACAACAGCAACAGTAGCAGTAGCAGGAACAGCATCATGTACCAGGGATTGCTGTACTTCATTATAAGATAAGCCTCTGGGAGATCCTCATCTCCTTATCTCAGTACCTCTACTTTTTTTGTCTGTATGCCTGATAGTCTGTCTATACGTCTGCCTGACTGTCTGTCTTCCTGTCCGTCTGCCTGTCTATCTGTCTACCTGTCTGTGTGTCTGCCTGTCTATCTGTCTGCCTTCCTTTTTAATGTTAATCTCTCAGCCGCTGTCTACATCAACACCACCACCACCTACAAAAACAACACTACTACTATTAATAACATAAACAGCAATAACAACAACACCATCACTACCACCAACACCATCCCCCACACTGAGACCATGTAATATACCAAGGTATCAATATACAGACACGCAGATATTTTTCTGATAGACACAGAATAACACACAAATAAACATTTGTCCAGGTTAGCTACTGTTTAGTATTTATACATTTATTATTGTGCATGTTATTATTATCATGAATATTATATTTCTCTTATCTCGTGCACAAGATGCAATTTTCTGCCTAATATCCTAAAATCTTATAGTATAGCTATTCTCCGCAAGAATGTCGGTAGTAATATTTATAGTATTACAGTTGTGCGTATTAGCAACTGCACGGTTGCTAAGTATAGTAAATACAGGTTACATCCAACAAGATGTAACCTGCATTTTAGACTTTCCCTCACTCATCCTAATTGGCTGGTGTCAAGGAGGGGGCATGGCTTTGATACCTGATCAATGTCCATGCGGCATTCCTCTTTATGTAAATAGATACTATTTACGTACCTATTCTTTTTATGTTTCTGCTATCTTTTGTTCACCCTTGCAAGCATTCTCAGAAGCTTTCCTCGCACCAGGAATCCCTGCCTTGCTTCTGTGTTAGTTGCAGGTCTGTCTCAGCTTGTGTGCTGCCGTCCGGGTCTCTTACTTCCCTTACACATCCCTGGAATTGAGTCAGAGTGTAAACTGGTATTCTTGTGGATTTTGTTTTGCAAAGCTCATATGTACGATGTACTTAGCTGTCTTGTGAACTGTTGAAGGATGTTCCTGTTATGATATTTTGATATCCAGAGCTTGGTTCAAGATATTCTACATTGTGGTTCTCTGTTCACCGTCACAATTTGAGTACATGGTAATTACACTGTCTAGCAGTGAAACTGGGACTTTTCTAAGGTACTGGGACCTTTTTTTTTATCTACCTTAGGGTGCTTGATGGTCAGTTTTTCTGTTCCATGTTTGTTCTATACCAGAGAGTGTTAGAAGAAAATCTTTTGTTTTCTTAACAAACAGTCGGGTACAACAACCCACTATTCCTGTCATCACTTTGGGATTTCCTCGACACTCTTCTAGCTAAGATATACAATGAAATGAAAATATGTACCAAACAACTCGGCCTTTATTGTAACGAAAAATTGTAAAAAACAAAAAGAAAATAGGTTATCCCGGTTTTAAGTGCCTCGTCATCCTCTTGTCTGCTCGTAATTGACTTGAAGGGATTGAGAGATCAAGTGAACTAACTTTGCCATTAACCCGAGTAATGTTGGGCATATTAGTACTTCTGAATTTCTTGTGCAGTCTGATCACATCTCTAAGTCGTCTCTATCAGTTACATTAGTTCAGCTCTATCAGTCTTTCGTCTATGTGTTTTTCTGCTTGTTCGTTGTTACGCATCTTCCAATAGAGAATACCTATTGTGGATGGGAGTATTTTTCATATGTCAACTGTAACAAACACTGAAACTTTAAGTTAACTCAAACATTAATTTGTTTTTCTTATACTGCTGTGTTACATACAGAATATCACGTAGCATAAGAGAATAACTGGCGTGAGTTTCATTATGGTCACTGTATTGTGTTCCGTGATACGGTAGAGACAGTAACCTTCCCTGAAAACCAACATCTCCTTCCCTCGACGTCGCTCAACGTGTCAGCAAGATCTCCACGGAGAAATCTAACCTAGTTTCGGAGAGTGATAGATCCTTCACGTTTAGGTGTTTGACTGGTTTCAATTACAGCTTCTGAGCCTCTTGACGGTTTTGATCGAGCCTCCACTACTGGTTACGCTGAATGACTCACATGGGTTTAGCACTTTACTCAAGTAAATCAATAAATAACCTGCACGCATTGAGTTATAGGGGGATTTCCCTCAAAGCAGATTGAGAGGGGGGATACCCCTCTCAGATATAGCTTTACCTATTCGTGCTTAGAGGAGAAAGGTTTATTATTTTAATTTTATGCAAAAACGACAAGTAGATGAAGAAACCGCATGTGCAGTACCTGGGTAACTTTAGTGTAGAGACGTTCTGCCATCCAGGATGCGACCCAAACCTGTCAGCTAACACCCAGGTACCTAGAACTCTCTCGTCCTCTCCTCTCTCTCATTCATTTGCAGTTCAAGGTCTACCCTTCTAGTTCCTCCCATTTTTCCCGAGTACCTAATAAGACGGGGCTTCGCAGTACTGCTAAGTTCCTGGGTCAGTACAGGTCTCCAAGAAGCGTGTGTTTAATACTTGCACTGTCATTATCTTACAACTACACACAACTCTGTACTGCTTACATAAACACCCCTTGACATACCATTAATCACAGCTCCAAGGTCACAGACTACCCCCCCCCCCACAATCTTAATGGATGAACTCTGCGACACATCATTACTCTAATGTCTGTGATCAAGATTTGTAGTAAACAAACATATCCAGTTATGGCAGGGGACATTACACGGGTCGCGGGGGGAAGGACGGAGCTTCAGTGATTGTAGTTACAAGAGCAGAGCTCGTGATGTTATATCTTCTGTATGTAATAGTCGTTTCCTTTAACGGATCTACCTGGACTTCCTACTCATTTCTGCAGCATTGCCAGCTCCTGATGATGTGTTGATTGCAACACGAAAGACCCGGAGTTATCTTTCAACTCATCCCGTGGTTGTTTTTGCTTATCTCCTATATATATGGTTACAGGAGCAATGTCATGCTTCAGGTGTCCAGTCTTCAGATATGTAGATTACAGAAGCGAAAGTATATCCGTGATGTTCAGTCTTCTTCAGAATTTGTAGCTTCAAGCAGTTGTAATGCAAAGGATAATACGACATATCTTTAAATATTTAATAAAGGGTTGAGGTGAGGTATAGTGAGAGTGAAATTTTTGAGTAGTGAAGTACTTCAACAGGCCTACCAGCAAATTATATTGGAATTTTGAGCAGTTTAAGAGGACCTGTTATTACCACTTGTAGCTGTGGCAATAAAAGTATTCCAGGATTCATTGCTGATGAATTCTTCGGTCAAGTGACCAGAAGCTCCAGCTGCGAGTCATCACATGACTAAGTGTTGTTGATAATGGTATAAAGTTGAAGATTAAGACACATGTACAAGAGTTGGGTATCTTTATTGAGTGAAACGTTTCGACTACACAGTAGGCTTCTCCAGTCAAATATAAGGGGAGTAATAGAAAGGAAATAATGGTGATGTACTCAGTCATCAAATATTACATTATTTCTGTTTCATTTCTACTGCTTCCTTTGTATTTGACTGAGGAAGTCTACCGTGTAGGCGAAACGTTTGATCAGTAAAGATACCCAAATGGTGCACATGTGTTTTAATTTTCACATGAATAAGACCCACATCAGGAAACACTTGTACTGTTTCCTGACAAACACTACCTACCTACCAACCTACCTACTAATCTACCTACCAACCTACCTACTAATCTACCTACCTACCTACCAACCTACCTACCTACCTACCTACCTACCTACTAATCTACCTACCTACCTACCAACCTACCTACCTACCTACCTACCTACCTACCTACCTACCTACCTACCTACCTACCTACCTACCTACCTACCTACCTACCTACCTACCTACCAACCTACCTACCAATCTACCTACCTACCTACCTACCTACCTACCTACCTACCTACCTACCTACCTACCTACCTACCTACCTTCAGTATGCTACACTACTTGTTTGGAAACCGCCTACTTAAGTCATTGACTAACATGTCTGTGACAGGAAAGTAAGCATGAGCGGAGAATGCTCGATAAACAGTCATTTTCTGACGATATCCAAGTTAAGAATAAGCGCCAAGTTCTTGTAAATGACGTGACTGAGAATAAGCCACATGTGCAACAGTTAGGTATCTCTATTCTGCATAAATATACCTAACTGTTGTACGTGTATCTTATCAACTTGTCGGTATTGTATACCATGATGTCCGAACTTTTTTTTAGCGCACATGAATGTCAGCCGCTTCACAAAAATAAACTTCATCTTGCCATGAATTATCACAGCGTTTGTCCTGAAGTACAGACAGCGACGGCTCTAAGATTCACAGGAGAACCCGGATGGAGGTGAAGAAACTGAAGGAGTTGAGACAGTGACTTTAGTGATTTGCAATAAAGTTAACGTCGTTGTAATAGTGACTATGAATGACGCATCCAGTGAGGCTGTATAAGACCACCCTTGCTTCTGTTACCGTAAGTGTAGTCGAAGTTTCCATGACTTCCAGTAACTGTTCCAGTCCTACTGGATGTGTTTATCAGACAAAACAGTGTCTTGACAGGGCCATCTTGTGTCTGAAAGCCAGTAGGGCAATATAACGGCTGAGTAAGTAAGTTGATTCAGGTATACACAAATAGTTACATAGATTATAATACATAGAAGCATATGCATAGCCAAAGCCGGTCTTAGCAGTTTCTTTAGATTTAATCAAGCCCCTTCACATGTCAAAAAACATCTGTATAAAATGATGATAAGACCAATACTCGAATACCCGTGTGTCCCAATGTTGTTAACAACAAAGACCAACATGCTAAAGTTACAACGGGTCCAGAATAGAGTTCTCCGCTTTATTACGGGTACCGGGAGGAGAGACAGTCAAAATGGCAGATTTACACGTACAACAGGATATTACTGCCTTAAATGTACGCCTTGATACGCTGAAGAAGAAACAACTCTATGCAATACAAGAACTCTACATACCAGATATAGAACATCCTCTCCAAGTTGAAAATACCACTGACTATATCATTAATACTCCTCCTCACAGGAGACAAAGAATGACTCTCCCACGGAGGCTGCGTCGCTTCATCCATAAAGACGATTACCATCGACCAATGATCTTGAGCAACCTTCCTGCAGATGAAGATGATTGGGTAACACCACAACCCTTCTATGTCCACTAAGGAAATTATCGCCCCTAATTAGGGAGACATCTTGTATAACATATCTACTTCTACATCTACTGTTATAAATATGCTACATCTACTATGGCGGGACACCACCATGACGTTATGGCGGACACCACTTGACGGGACACCACTATGGCGGGACACCACCTTGAAAGAAGCTAACGTCAAGTAATTCTTTACGAACTGTCCAGATTACCGCCTTGTCTTGTCGTTTAAATATTCGTTATGCAATTCCCCCCCCCAAAAAAAAAAATGCAACTTGTATATCTACTACCAATAATTCAGAGTCATGTACCTATATATCTGTTATATCTATGTGACTCTGATGGGTTAGTATTATACCCCTTCAATAATATTCTATTATTACACATACATTTTTTAAATTGTACCGAAGTGGTTGGGCCACTTACCTTTTATATCCTACCTCTCTCCCCCCTCCCATCCTTTTCCAATATTTCCATCCTTACCCATCCTTCTTCCTTACCCATCTTACCAAAGACTCTGGTCATAAGAAGAAAAAGAGGCAGCATATGTGCAGAGAACCTTGGATAACCTTAAAAAAGTCAGTGTATACCGAAAAGTTTGCAAATAAGACACTTTATGGTGAACACGTTTCGCTCGCCAGGGACTTTCCCAGTACATCCAGAGAACAAGATATGGGTATTTACAGAGGTTAGAGAGAGGCACTGAGATGAAAGACAAATGTCGTGAGGTCACAGGTGAGTTGCCAGATCAATGAGTGAAGTTAAGTGATGAGGAATTACTCACATAATTGTGTACAATACTGACCAATAAAAGTATACAATACTGATCAATAAAAATATACAATACACTGACCAATAAAATATACAATACTGACCAATAAAAGTATACAATACTGACCAATAAAAGTATATAATACTGACCAATAAAAGTATACAATACTGACCAATAAAATATACAATACTGACCAATAAAGTATGCAATACTGACCAATAAAAATATACAATACTGATCAATAAAAATATACAATACTGACCAATAAAAGTATACAATACTGATCAATAAAAGTATACAATACTGATCAATAAAAATATACAATACTGACCAATAAAAATATACAATACTCATCAATAAAAATATACAATACACTGACCAATAAAATATACAATACTGACCAATAAAAGTATACAATACTGACCAATAAAAGTATATAATACTGACCAATAAAAGCATACAATACTGACCAATGAAATATACAATACTGACCAATAAAATATACAATACTGACCAATAAAGGAACGGAAAGTTTTCTAGTGTGTTTATTTTCTAACGTGTCTTTTTAAATTAGGACAAACAGTGCTAGGACAGGCAGTGCTAGGAGTAGCAGTGCTAGGACAGGCAGTGCTAGGAGTAGCAGTGCTAGGACAGGCAGTGCTAGGAGTAGCAGTGCTAGGACAGGCAGTGCTAGGAGTAGCAGTGCTAGGACTGGCAGTGCCAGGAGTAGCAGTGCTAGGACAGGCAGTGCCAGGAGTAGCAGTGATAGGACAGGCAGTGCCAGGAGTAGCAGTGCTAGGACTGGCAGTGCCAGGAGTAGCAGTGCTAGGACAGGCAGTGCTAGGAGTAGCAGTGCTAGGACTGGCAGTGCCAGGAGTAGCAGTGCTAGGACAGGCAGTGCCAGGAGTAGCAGTGCTAGGACTGGCAGTGCCAGGAGTAGCAGTGCTAGGACAGGCAGTGCTAGGAGTAGCAGTGCTAGGACTGGCAGTGCCAGGAGTAGCAGTGCTAGGACAGGCAGTGCTAGGAGTAGCAGTGCTAGGACTGGCAGTGCCAGGAGTAGCAGTGCTAGGACAGGCAGTGCTAGGAGTAGCAGTGCTAGGACTGGCAGTGCCAGGAGTAGCAGTGCTAGGACAGGCAGTGCTAGGAGTAGCAGTGCTAGGACTGGCAGTGCCAGGAGTAGCAGTGCTAGGACAGGCAGTGCTAGGAGTAGCAGTGCTAGGACAGGCAGTGCTAGGAGTAGCAGTGCAGGCAGTGCTAGGAGTAGCAGTGCTAGGACTGGCAGTGCCAGGAGTAGCAGTGCTAGGACAGGCAGTGCTAGGAGTAGCAGTGCTAGGACTGGCAGTGCCAGGAGTAGCAGTGCTAGGACAGGCAGTGCTAGGAGTAGCAGTGCTAGGACTGGCAGTGCCAGGAGTAGCAGTGCTAGGACAGGCAGTGCCAGGAGTAGCAGTGCTAGGACTGGCAGTGCCAGGAGTAGCAGTGCTAGGACTGGCAGTGCCAGGAGTAGCAGTGCTAGGACAGGCAGTGCTAGGAGTAGCAGTGCTAGGACTGGCAGTGCCAAGAGTAGCAGTGCTAGGACAGGCAGTGCTAGGAGTAGCAGTGCTAGGACAGGCAGTGCCAGGAGTAGCAGTGCTAGGACTGGCAGTGCCAGGAGTAGCAGTGCTAGGACAGGCAGTGCTAGGAGTAGCAGTGCTAGGACAGGCAGTGCTAGGAGTAGCAGTGCTAGGACAGGCAGTGCCAGGAGTAGCAGTGCTAGGACAGGCAGTGCTAGGAGTAGCAGTGCTAGGACAGGCAGTGCTAGGAGTAGCAGTGCTAGGACAGGCAGTGCTAGGAGTAGCAGTGCTAGGACAGGCAGTGCGAGGAGTAGCAGTGCTAGGACAGGCAGTGCTAGGAGTAGCAGTGCTAGGACAGGCAGTGCTAGGAGTAGCAGTGCTAGGACAGGCAGTGCTAGGAGTAGCAGTGCTAGGACAGGCAGTGCTAGGAGTAGCAGTGCTAGGACAGGCAGTGCCAGGAGTAGCAGTGCTAGGACAGGCAGTGCTAGGAGTAGCAGTGCTAGGACTGGCAGTGCCAGGAGTAGCAGTGCTAGGACAGGCAGTGCTAGGAGTAGCAGTGCTAGGACTGGCAGTGCCAGGAGTAGCAGTGCTAGGACTGGCAGTGCCAGGAGTAGCAGTGCTAGGACAGGCAGTGCCAGGAGTAGCAGTGCTAGGACTGGCAGTGCCAGGAGTAGCAGTGCTAGGACAGGCAGTGCCAGGAGTAGCAGTGCTAGGACTGGCAGTGCCAGGAGTAGCAGTGCTAGGACAGGCAGTGCCAGGAGTAGCAGTGCTAGGACTGGCAGTGCCAGGAGTAGCAGTGCTAGGACAGGCAGTGCCAGGAGTAGCAGTGCTAGGACAGGCAGTGCCAGGAGTAGCAGTGCTAGGACAGGCAGTGCTAGGAATAGCAGTGCTAGAACTGGCAGTGCCAGGAGTAGCAGTGCTAGGACTGGCAGTGCCAGGAGTAGCAGTGCTAGGACAGGCAGTGCTAGGAGTAGCAGTGCTAGGACAGGCAGTGCTAGGAGTAGCAGTGCTAGGAGTAGCATTGCTAGGACAGGCAGTGTCAGGAGTAGCAGTGCTAGGACAGGCAGTGCCAGGAGTAGCAGTACTAGGACAGGCAGTGCTAGGAATAGCAGTGCTAGGACAAGCAGTGCCAGGAGTAGCAGTGCTAGGACAAGCAGTGCTAGGACAAGCAGTGCTAGGACAGGCAGTACCAGGACAAGAAGTGCTAGGACAAGCAATGCCGGGAGAAGTGGTGTCAGGAGGACAAGTAACGCCGGGACAAGCAGTGCCAGAAGAACAAGCAGTGCCAAGAGGAAAAACGGTGCCAGGACAGATCAGTGGCACTATGAATCAGTGCCAGCAATAATGAAGGCTGCCAGGAACTCCACATCAATTATACACACACACACACACACACACACACACACACACACACACATACACAGGCACTGATTGGTGTCCTATATTCCTTGGCTTAGAGGGGAAGGGGTGAAGAGGGGGAGATAAGTGAAGGGGTGAGGGAGGGGTGAAACGAATGAAAGGGTGAGGGTGGGGCGAAACGAATAAGGGGGTGAAGTAGGGGTGAAACGAGTGATGCAGCAGCAACAACAACAACAGCAGTAGCACCAACAACAACAGAGACAGAGACAACAGCAAAAACAACATAAGCAGAGAAAACAGCAACAACGATAGCAGCAGAGACAACAGCAACAACAACAACAGAAGTAGAGACAACAGCAGGAAAAACAACAGTAGTAGTGACAACAGTAACAACAACAACATCAGGCGAGACAACAACAACAACAATAGCAGAGACAACAGCAAAAACAACAGAAGCAGAGACAACAGAAACAACAACAACAACAGTAGCGATGACAACAGGAACAGCAACAACAGCAGCAGAGACAACAGCAACAACAGTAGCAGTGACAACAGTAATAACATCAACAGCAGAAGAGACAACAACAACAGTAGCAGTGACAACAGTAAAAACAGCAACAACAATAACAACAGTAGCAGTGACAGCAGCAGCAATAATAGCAGTAGCAGTGACAACAGCAACAACAACACCAGTAGCACTGGCAACAGCAGCAACAACAACAGTAGCAGTGACAACAGTAACAACAACAACAGCAGGAGACACAACAGCAGCAACAACAACAGTAGCAGTGACAACAGTAACAACAACAACAGCAGGAGACACAACAGCAACAACAACACCAGTAGCACTGGCAACAGCAGCAACAACAACAGTAGCAGTGACAACAGCAACAACAACACCAGTAGCACTGGCAACAGCAGCAGCAACAACAACAGTAGCAGTGACAACAGTAACAACAACAACAGCAGGAGACACAACAGCAGCAACAACACCAGTAGCACTGGCAACAGCAGCAACAACAACAGTAGCAGTGACAACAGTAACAACAACACCAGTAGCACTGGCAACAGCAGCAACAACAACAGTAGCAGTGACAACAGCAACAACAACACCAGTAGCACTGGCAACAGCAGCAACAACAACAGTAGTAATGACAACAGCAACAACAACACCAGTAGCACTGGCAACAGCAGCAACAACAACAGTAGCAGTGACAACAGTAACAACAACAACAGCAGGAGACACAACAGCAACAACAACACCAGTAGCACTGGCAACAGCAGCAACAACAACAGTAGCAGTGACAACAGTAACAACAACAACAACAACAGGAGACACAACAGCAGCAACAACACCAGTAGCACTGGCAACAGCAGCAGCAACAACAGTAGCAGTGACAACAGTAACAGCAACAACAGCAGGAGACACAACAGCAGCAACAACACCAGTAGCAGTGACAACAGTAACAGCAACAACAGTAGGAGACACAACAGCAACAACAACACCAGTAGCACTGGCAACAGCAGCAACAACAACAGTAGCAGTGACAACAGTAACAGCAACAACAGCAGGAGACACAACAGCAGCAACAACAACAGTAGCAGTGACAACAGTAACAGCAACAACAGCAGGAGACACAACAGCAGCAACAACAGTCATATAATCAACTCAGTTTTCCCCTCAACTTATTCCCTCTTTTATTTTTCAATTCCTTTCCCCCTTCCTTCAATCACTCGCTCTTCCCTTCCCATACCTTTTTTTTTCTCCCATTTCCTGCCCTTCCTCTACCCCATACCGTGTCACACACCCTACTCCTTCTCTTCCCTCCCTGCACCAGGGACGGAGTGGAGGGAAGGAGTGGAGGGAAGGAGTGGAGGGAAGAAGTGGAAAAGGGTGAGAGTGTAAGCAAGAGGCTGTGTTGGGCAGCATAGCTGAGTGGACTTAAAGCTGACACATCGTCCAGGGAAGTGTGTGTGTGTGTGTGTGTGTGTGTGTGTGTGTGTGTGTGTGTACTCAATTGTACTCACCTAGTTGTGGTTGCAGGGGTTCGAGTCACAGCTCCTGGCCCCGCCTCGTCACTAGTCGCTACTGTGTGTGTGTGTGTGTGTGTGTGTGTGTTTGTTTGTTTGTTCTCACCTCATCTCATTTATCATCACAGGGGGTCGAGTCTCAGCTCTTGGCCCTATCTCGACAGCTGACCATCACTGTTTTTATTTTTTTATCTCTCCTAGATTCGGGAGTCCTGTGTTACCTCTTCTTAAGGCTATATGTAGATCCTGCATGTATCACTTCTCAGACTGAAGAAATACTTCCTGACATCCTCGTGATTCATCTGTTTCTTTAATTTCCCTTGCGTACCATCTCACGCCTCTAGAAAAAATCGATCCTTGTGCACCCTATCACCTGTTCTGAGTATTTTGTATGTCGTTATTCTTTCTTCATGGCTGATTACCCTTAGCTCTGGGACTAGTCTCGTTGCAAAGCTATGCACTTTTCCCCAGTTTCTTGACATTTCTTCTGACGTGTGGGTTCCATGCTGGTGCTGCATATTCTAAGAGGGGCCTCACATATTTCGTATATAGTGGCGTGACTTATTCTTTTCCAAGATTCCTCAAATCTTATCATAAATTTTCCAAACATACACTTGCTGTGAAGGTTATTCACTGGATGTGCAACTTTGGAAATATGCCGCACTCTACGAAGTCTTCCTTGAGTGAAGATTGCACTCTTTGTCCCCCCGAGCCTAGATTCCATTTTTTTTTCATTATTTTTTTCTTATCTAGCATTCATATTCTTGACATTGCTGGAATTGAATTCCAATAATTATCTGAAAGCTTGTTCAGCTCCCCTTGCAGTCTTTCCTTATCTAATGTTTACATTCTTGTCATTAGTTTCATATTATTTGCGAACAGGGATTGTATCTGTCTCTATCTCTTATGACGTGTCGTTGTTCACCTACACCAGAAACAGAACTAGTCTCTCTACCGATCCTTGTGAGGATAGGCACTGATCTTTGCGAGGATCGGTATTGATCCTTGTGAGGATCAAAACAATCACTCTCTTCTTAGATGCTCCTATTTAAGTGCCTTCCCTATTATTACTACCTACTCAAGTAGCCTTTGTCCTTGTCTCTTGTGTGGTAGTGTCAAGTGCCTTCTTATGGTCCAAAAATATAGTCTCTCTCTCTCTCTCTCTCTCTCTCTCTCTCTCTCTCTCTCTCTCTCTCTGTCTCTCTCTCTCGTGGAATGAAGTTGCAATACAAGCGAAGGCAAGTTTTTTGTTGTTGTTGCAAACAGCATAATAAAAAAATGGAATAAACTACCTGCTAATATTGTAAGCTCAAAGGCAATACGAGTACAGTCATTCAAGAACCTTCTGACAAATAATTCTCAAGCACAGGATTCAACGTGATACTTTGTGCTTGCTTTATTGGGTGGAGTTGCCAGAGCCTTCAAGACCGCATGATCAGTGTAACTATGAGGCAAGACTGCTGGGTCCGCCCCAGATTGTTTGTGTCAGAAAACGTACTTGTAAGTGACAAGTGAGGTGTAGGGGATGGTGAAATGTTGCCTGGGACATTTGCTACCTTACTCATCCACTCACTAAACGCACGAGGACCCTCATATACGTTCAGTAGCTGGGGACAGTCAGC
This sequence comes from Cherax quadricarinatus, assembly GCF_038502225.1. Lineage (NCBI taxonomy): Eukaryota > Metazoa > Arthropoda > Malacostraca > Decapoda > Parastacidae > Cherax > Cherax quadricarinatus. The sequence continues at coordinate 5,823,116 of NC_091345.1, read as the reverse complement.
AGATTCCTAATGGATGTTCAGTGATTGCATCAGGACGGTCAGTTGACTATAGAGTACTGACTTGGTAACACTTGTAGTGGAAAACAAAGATGATTGTTTGTAAGACACATATAAGGGTATTAATGTATATATTGAGAATACATTTCACCCGAAATAGGTCTCTTCAGTCAAATACAGAGAGAAGAGGTAGGAAAAATGAGTTTATGTATGGTAGTAGAGGTCAGTTATTACACGCAGTCTAACCGCGCTAAACACCTGACCTCACCACCATATCACTACACTACCGGCTGTGTGACCGCGCATTGACGGCTGTGATGATCATAACAGAACTGTATTCCTGGAGTATACCTGGTAGGAACCAGAGGTAGAATCACTGGTACAAACAGCTCTGTGAGTGCCAGTAGAGTATCAGAATCAGTACTAATTCAGTAGAGGTAGACGTAGTCTACGTCAACCATCTAATTCCACATCTTTACATTTCATGCCTTTTTATTCAGTATGGCATAGTATCTTTTTCACCCTCCCCCCGTCCCCTGTTTTAAAGCTGGTAATATCCAGGGACAGGAAGAGAGTCATCTGCTTTGCTGTCTTTGACTCATGCTTAGAAAATACACGATAGTCCTTAATCTAGATATAAATAGATAGTTCCTCTCAGCAGATAGCCTCGGTGTGGACTTCCAATTCCTCTGTTATCTGTCTTTCCTACGCAATCTCTCCCTCCCTCTTTCTCTCTCTCCCTCTCTCTCTCTCCCACTCTCTCTCTCTCTCTCTCTCTCTCTCTCTCTCTCTCTCTCTCTCTCTCTCTCTCTCTCTCTCTCTCTCTCTCTCTCTCTCAATTTTATTTACACAGTAGTTTTACAAGGCTAGGTGATGAACTCGCCCTACCTTTATTTACAAGATAAGAGCTGTTACCTAACCTACCTCAGCTCATTTGAAAATCTTTTCATTTTTATGTGACATATAAATAGGGAATAAGATGAAGTTGGAGCCATTTGTGGGCCAGTGATTTCGTTTGGTCACCTGACTTTATTTCGTCGATATCATTATGCAGTGTGAACATATTCCAGACTCGGGTTATTCTAGGAATGAATGATCTCAGACGAACTGATGTTCTTGAGAAGGTCACAACAAGAGTGCAGTTGCTGCTTGCTGCCCGTCTTGTTGTGTAGAAGCTCTCCTCTCGCTGACTACGAAACAGAGCCAGGTGTGGAACCCTAACAACATTGGCCTTGTACATAACAGTAAGGTCACCCATATCCCTCCAGTGTTGAAGACTCTACCGGAATAATAGATTGTTCGGACTACCTCTGCTACTACTACTACTACTACTACTACTACTACTACTACTACTACTACTTAAGTCATTAACCAGTCATAAGTTTCATTCTCCTTTGTACTGGTTATTTCTATATTGTTCCACTTACGATATTGTTACTTTTTTGTTGTTCAGCTGCGTTATATGATTTTAATATATAGTAAAATATAACGTTCATATATTAATTGCGACACTTATTTTGATTTTCCTAATTATCAATAGAACGTACGAAAAAAACTCTATTTTTTCACACAACATAAATGTTGTTAAGCCAATAGAAATAACAGAAACAAAGGATGAGTTAAATGGAAAAATAGAGGAAGAATGCAAACGAAGACTGGTTGGAGGAGAAAGAAAAAATTTATGTGAGAGGAGGATACGACTGTGTGTGGATAAATAAATGCTTCTGAGATTCCCAGTACAGAGAAGCAGCTTCCCAAAGGACCTGAATGTATACTGTCATAATCATCCTCCAGTACGTACAGTGGGAGAAAGAGAGAGAGAGAGAGAGAGAGAGAGAGAGAGAGAGAGAGAGAGAGAGAGAGAGAGAGAGAGAGAGAGAGAGAGAGAGAGAGAGAGAGAGAGAGAGAGAGAGAGAGATAAAGATAGAGAACTAGTTGCGTACACTTGATACGTGGTTACTGTTAAAGTTAGCCTAGGTTTGTCCAGGAGGTTCTTAACCTACCCATCTCACCGCCCACTCAGGTATGTCTCAACCAGCTCATACAATCTCGAATTGTTCTTCTGATGTCTTTTAAGCCTGGTTGAATAATAGCAGACGAGGTGCAGTGCTTTCTTGGCTGGTGGCAGATCCAGTACCCACTTAACACTGACGTATACACGAAACACAAAGGGAGGATTAAAATCTGAACTCTATAATATAAAGGCGGAAGTTAGTAGCCTTTTGGGTAAATTGAATGTCCTCTTGCAGTTATCGTTCCGCCTAAATACTTAATCGTAGCTGTAAGAGGAGCCGCAACTTAGGAGAAGTTGAAGCAGAACTCGCAGTAATATTCATCTATTCGGAGAAGTCACTTAATTAACTGTCTATTATAGAAGAAACAGACGAAAAAGACAAAACCAAACCTCTTTCAGAACTGATACTGGTCCACGTATGTGGTGACCATAAATTAGCTAGAGTTGAAACCTAGTGACTGTTGCTTACATTATAAGAATAGAATATTCTCATTCCATTCTTCAAGATTGTAGATGAAGGGTTCAAAGAACCGACACGTTGTTAAATTAGACACATGTGCAACTCTTGGGTATCTTTATTGAGGAAATAAAGATACCCAAGAGTTGCACATGTGCCTAATTTAACATTCTTCAAGATATTCTTCACAAACTCTCATCAACTGGGCCACATTATGTGGCGGCCCAGATGGGCAGGTGCCCAGGGCGCTGGCCGAGATGGGAGTGTCAAAAACTTCATAAATAGTATTTTTTGTATACAATACAACCCCACTTGTCTACCTGACATAAATCTTAAACATAACAGTATTGTATTGTTAATTTCTCTGTATGCCACATATCTGCTTCAAAAAATCATCTCACTGATTTAAAAAAAAACATATATTCGCTACACTGGTCTTATTGTTGTCATATTATAAACTTGTGTTTTAAGAACAAGTATATTTTAAGACAATATTTTAAAAGCATTAAGCATAAAATATTTTTAATTCTTTTTACATTGTTATACCAACAAAATCAGATGACAGCAGAAGACAGTCAGTGTGGGTGACGAAACTAGGTTATCAACTGACCTGTATCAGTAGCGAGGTGACCTGTATCAGTAGTGAGGTGACCTGTTTGAATAGTGAGGTGACCTGTATCAATAGTGAGGTGACCTGTATCAATAGCGTGGTGACTTGTATCAATAGTGAGGTGACCTGTTTCAATAGTGAGGTGACTTGTATCAGTAGTGAGGTGACCTGCATCAATAGCGTGGTGACTTGTATCGTTCACAATGAGCTCTTTGTGAAAGGAACTACAACGATGACTTTTCTTGACCAGCTGCACCACCAGCCATAGATGGCGCTGGGGAGGCCAGGAGCCAAGCATGATGGGGCCCGTCACAACAGTGGAAGCTGGTGGAATGAAAGAGTTACAGCTGAAAATGAGGAAGTTCCAGGAGATTGCTGTGGAGAAGGCGAATTCCTTGGCTGTGCTGTCTAACGAGTGTGAGGGGCATTGAGAGAGGCGCATCAGGGACCGTTAGAGGTCTTTTTTTTTTCCGATTTTCATATCAAGTTCATGGAGTTGGCTTTTCATTTTGGAGATAGGAAATGGAGGTAAAGACTGTTTTCCTGGGCTGAGATGCAGGACATCATTAACCATCTGGCCAGTATCTGGAATGGTAATGGGGAGATCCTATTATCTACCTTAGTGCTGGAGGTAATGATGTTGGCAAACGTAGGCTTGCCAGCATCATTGCTTCTAGCAAGTATAAATCATTGATAGATTAAGAAGAGAGGAAACTGTATTATGAGACATTTTCCCAAGGAGAGGGGTTCGAAATGAATGGTCGTCCAGGGCAAATGAGGTTAACTGCTGGCAAGACAAACACTGTATTGTACAGCAGAAATGACATGTATGCCAGGGATGGGGTTCATTTATCTATAGACAGAGTGGTAGCATTAGCTAGCTTAACGTAGGGAGCTCTTAGGATTTTCAACTAGAAATAGTTAAAAGTATAGGTATTTGTGGGAAAAGAATAGCATAAAGGATTCTAGAATTTAGCAGAGTGAATGATCAGGGTTGCGATGTTGTAGATTTTAGGGATACCATCTATCAGGAGAATAAGGTAGACTTATTGGCTAACTTAGGTCGTGGCAATTCGGCGACACTAGGTAATTAGGGAAGCAACAGAGAAAACAGAGGAGTGAGAATGAACAGAAGAAAAGAAACTGAGGAAGTTTCTCAAAATGTATTACACAAATATTCGCAGTTCTAGACACAAGATAGACGAGTTGAGATTAGTTGCACATGCGGGAAATGATGTTTTTTTTCAGTTACTGAGACATAGTTTAATTTAATGAGTCGAGACGTGCCTGCCAAGCGCCACATTTGGGGTTTAAATTGTTCCACGTTGATAGCAAGGGTGACATCACTCTGGCAGACTTCCGCAGACAGTGGTCGTGATCACTCATTCTCCGACTTGCTTTTGGTTGCACTATTATTATTCTGATATCTCAGTTCCTTAACATTGTACATAATGTAAATAACTGGTAAAGGGATACATGGGGTAAAGAAATCTACCGTTGCTGTGTTTGTCTTGCCATTACTCGTCCCTGTTGAGTGTCTTGTTTTACTGACTTACTAACGACCAGGTGATACACGACTTTAAACTACCACCTGTGTCCGTAATGTTAACCTAATATCAGTATTTTCACATTGAAAGAGATATTAAAAGAGGGAAATTAAAATTTAAAGGAAGTTATAAAGTTTAAGTTGCAATGGATTAAAAAAAAATCGAATATTTTTAAAGTATATAAAATAAAGATTAGAGAAAAGTTAAGTTCACTTAAAACTAACTCTAGACACATTACTGACAATGAGAAAGAAATGTACTCGATTTTTAACAATTATTTTCTTTTTGGTCTTTATCGAAGAAAGCAAAAATAAAATCCACTAATTATTTTAGTGGGTTTGAAAAAAAAATATTTAATACCAGAGTCAAAAGGAATATGGTAATTAAAACAGGTCAAACTAAAGTAAAATAAGTCGCCAGACCCTGATGAGTTTATTTTTTCAAGAATTCTTTACGAATGTAAGATGGAACTTACTGAACCACTTACTAATTTTTCTAATATATCACTTCGAACCGATGTGGTGTCGGACATAAGATAAGATAAGATTTCGTTCGGATTTTTAACCCCGGAGGGTTAGCCACCCAGGATAACCCAAGAAAGTCAGTGCGTCATCGAGGACTGTCTAACTTATTTCCATTGGGGTCCTTAATCTTGTCCCCCAGGATGCGACCCACACCAGTCGACTAACACCCAGGTACCTATTTGCTGCTAGGTGAACAGGACAACAGGTGTAAGGAAACGTGTCGAAATGTTTCCACCCGCCGGGAATCGAACCCGGGCCCTCCGTGTGTGAAAGACGGCTGAAGTTGATAATATTTTTAAAGGAAGGGATAAGTTATTACCATCAAATTACTGCCCAATAAGCCTGGCCTCATTTACAGGCAAATTATTGGAGATAATTGGATCCATTACAAGAAGAATCCATCTTGATTAGCAAAATTTGATTCATGATCAATATGGATTCTGAAGGTGCCTTTCTTGACTAGGGAATTTATTGACTTTCTTCAGTAAAGCATTTGAGGCAGCTTGTGAGGGGGAGGCCACAGTGTGTGAGGGGAGGCCACAGTGTGTGAGGGGAGGCCACAGTGTGTGAGGGGAGGCAACAGTGTGTGAGAGGAGGCCACAGTGTGTGAGGGGAGGCAACAGTGTGTGAGAGGAGGCCACAGTGTGTGAGAGGAGGCCACAGTGTGTGAGGGAAAGCCAGAGTGTGTGAGGGGAGGCCACAGTGTGTGAGGGGAGGCCACAGTGTGTGAGGGGAGGCCACAGTGTGTGAGGGGAGGCCACAGTGTGTGAGAGGAGGCCACAGTGTGTGAGGGGAGGCAACAGTGTGTGAGGGGAGGCCACAGTGTGTGAGGGGAGGCAACAGTGTGTGAGGGGAGGCAACAGTGTGTGAGGGGAGGCCACAGTGTGTGAGGGGAAGCCAGAGTGTGTGAGGGGAGGCCACAGTGTGTGAGAGGAGGCCACAGTGTGTGAGGGGAGGCAACAGTGTGTGAGGTGAGGCAACAGTGTGTGAGGGGAGGCCACAGTGTGTGAGGGGAAGCCAGAGTGTGTGAGGGGAGGCCACAGTGTGTGAGGCGAGGCCACAGTGTGTGAGGGGAAGCCAGAGTGTGTGAGGGGAGGCCACAGTGTGTGAGAGGAGGCCACAGTGTGTGAGAGGAGGCCACAGTGTGTGAGATTAGGCCACAGTGTGTGAGGGGAGGCAACAGTGTGTGAGGGGAGGCAACAGTGTGTGAGGGGAGGCCACAGTGTGTGAGGGGAAGCCAGAGTGTGTGAGGGGAGGCCAGAGTGTGTGAGGGGAGGCAACAGTGTGTGAGAGGAGGCCACAGTGTGTGAGGGGAGGCCACAGTGTGTGAGGGGAAGCCAGAGTGTGTGAGGGGAGGCCACAGTGTGTGAGGGGAGGCCACAGTGTGTGAGGGGGGCAACAGTGTGTGAAGGGAGGCCTCAGTATGTGAGGGAGGCCACAGTATGTGAGGGGAGGCCTCAGTGTGTGAGGGGAGGCCTCAGTGTGTGAGGGGAGGCCACAGTGTGTGAGGGGAGGCCACAGTGTGTGAGGGGAGGCAACAGTGTGTGACGGGAGGCCTCAGTATGTGAGGGAGGTCACAGTATGTGAGGGGAGGCCTCAGTGTGTGAGGGGAGGCCTCAGTGTGTGTGAGGGGAGGCCTCAGTGTGTGAAGGGAGGCCACAGTGTGTGAGGGGAGGCCTCAGTGTGTGAGGGGAGGCCTTAGTGTGTGAGGGGAGGCCACAGTGTGTGAGGAGAGGCCTCAGTTTGTGAGAGGAGGCCACAGTGTGTGTGGAGAGGCCACAGTGTGTGAGGGGAGGCCTCAGTGTGTGAGGGGAGGCCACAGTGTGTGAGGGTAGGCCACAGTGTGTGAATGGAGGCCTCAGGGTGTGAGGGTAGGCCTCAGTGTGTGACGGGAGGCCTCAGTGTGTGAGGGGAGGCCACAGTGTGTGAGGGTAGGCCTCAGTGTGTGAAGGGAGGCCACAGTGTGTGAGGGAACGCCACAGTGTGTGAGGGTAGGCCTCAGTGTGTGAAAGGAGGCCTCAGTGTGTGAGGGGAGGCCACAGTGTGTGAGGGGAGGCCTCAGTGTGGGAGGGGAGGCCTTAGTGTGTGAGGGGAGGCCACAGTGTGTAAGGGTAGGCCTCAGTGTGTGAGGGGAGGCCTCAGTGTGTGAGGGGAGGCCTCAGTGTGTGAGGGGAAGCCACAGTGTGTGAGGAGAGACCACAGTGTGTGAGGGGAGGCCACAGTGTGTGAGGGGAGGCCTCAGTGTGTGAGGGGAGGCCACAGTGTGTGAGGGGAGGCCACAGTGTGTGAGGAGAGGCCTCAGTGTGTGAGGGGAGGCCACAGTGTGTGAGGGTAGGCCTCAGTGTGTGAGGGTTAGGCCTCAGTGTTTGAGGGGAGGCCTCAGTGTGTGTTAGGGGAGGCCACAGTGTGTGAGGGGAGGCCTCAGTGTGTGAGGGGAGGCCACAGTGTGTGAAGAGAGACCACAGTGTGTAAGGGGAAGCCACAGTGTGTGAGGGGAGGCCTCAGTGTGTGAGGGGAGGCCACAGTGTGTAAGGGGAGGCCACAGTGTGTGAGGGGAGGCCACAGTGTGTGAGGAGAGGCCACAGTGTGTGAGGGGAGGCCTCAGTGTGTGAGGGGAGGCCTCAGTGTGTGAGGGGAGGCCACAGTGTGTGAGGGGAGGCCACAGTGTGTGAGGGGAGGCCTCAGTGTGTGAGGGGAGGCCTCAGTGTGTGAGGGGAGGCCACAGTGTGTGAGGGGAGGCCTCAGTGTGGGAGGGGAGGCCACAGTGTGTGAAGGGAGGCCGCAGTGTGTGAAGGGATGCAGCAGTGTGTGAGGGGAGGCCTCAGTGTGTGAGAGGAGGCCACAGTGTGTGAGGGGAGGCCTCAGTGTGTGAGGAGAGGCCACAGTGTGTGAGGGGAGGCCTCAGTGTGTGAAGGGAGGCCACAGTGTGTGAAAGGAGGCCTCAGTGTGTGAGGGGAGGCCTCAGTGTGTGAGGGGAGGCCACAGTGTGTGAGGGGAGGCCTCAGTGTGGGAGGGGAGGCCTCAGTGTGTGAGGGGAGGCCACAGTGTGTGAGGAGAGACCTCAGTGTGTGAGAGGAGGCCACAGTGTGTGAGGGGAGGCCACAATGTGTGAGGGAAGGCCTCAGTGTGTGAGGGGAGGCCACAGTGTGTGAGGGGAGGCCACAGTGTGTGAGGGGAGGCCACAATGTGTGAGGGAAGGCCTCAGTGTGTGAGGGGAGGCCACAGTGTTTGAAGGTAGGCCTCAGTGTGTGAGGGGAGGCCTTAGTGTATGAGGGGAGGCCACAGTGTGTGAGGGTAGGCCTCAGTGTGTGAGGGGAGGCCTCAGTGTGTGAGGGGAAGCCACAGTCTGTGAGGAGAGACCACAGTGTGTGAGGGAAGGCCACAGTGTGTGAGGGGAGGTCTCAGTGTATGAGGGGAGGCCACAGTGTGTGAGGAGAGGCCACAGTGTGTGAGGAGAGGCCTCAGTGTGTGAGGGGAGGCCTCAGTGTGTGAGGGTAGGCCTCAGTGTGTGAGAGTAGGCTTCAGTGTGTGAGGGGAGGCCTCAGTGTGTGAGGGGAGGCCACAGTGTGTGAGGGTAGGCCTCAGTGTGTGAGGGGTGGCCTCAGTGTGTGAGGGGAGGCCTCAGTGTGTGAGGGGAGGCCACAGTGTGTGAGGAGAGACCACAGTGTGTGAGGGGAGGCCTCAGTGTGTGAGGGGAGGCCACAGTGTGTGAGGGGAGGCCACAGTGTGTGAGGGTAGGCCTCAGTGTGTGAGGGGAGGCCTCAGTGTGTGAGGGGAGGCCACAGTGTGTGAGGAGAGGCCTCAGTGTGTGAGGGGAGGCCTCAGTGTGTGAGGGGAGGCCACAGTGTGTGAGGGGAGGCCTCAGTGTGTGAGGGGAGGCCACAGTGTGTGAGGGGAGGCCTCAGTGTGTGAGGGGAGGCCACAGTGTGTGAGGAGAGACCACAGTGTGTAAGGGGAGGCCACAGTGTGTGAGGGGAGGCCTCAGTGTGTGAGGGGAGGCCACAGTGTGTGAGCGGAGGCCACAGTGTGTGAGTGGAGGGCTCAGTGTGTGAGGGGAGGCCACAGTGTGTGAGGGGAGGCCGCAGTGTGTGAGGGGAGGCCTCAGTGTGTGAGGGGACGCCACAGTGTGTGAGGGGAGGCCACAGTGTGTGAGGGGAGGCCTCAGTTTGTGAGGGGAGGCCTCAGTGTGTGAGGGGAGGCCACAGTGTGTGAGGGGAGGCCTCAGTGTGGGAGGGGAGGCCTCAGTGTGTGAGGGGAGGCCACAGTGTGTGAGGAGAGACCTCAGTGTGTGAGGGTAGGCCTTAATGTGTGAGGGGAGGCCACAGTGTGTAAGGGTAGGCCTCAGTGTGTGAGGGGAGGCCTCAGTGTGTGAGGGGAGGCCTCAGTGTGTGAGGGGAAGCCACAGTGTGTGAGGGGAGGCCTCAGTGTGTGAGGGGAGGCCTCAGTGTGTGAGGGGAGGCCTCAGTGTGTGAGGGGAAGCCACAGTGTGTGAGGAGAGACCACAGTGTGTGAGGGGAAGCCACAGTGTGTGAGGGGAGGCCTCAGTGTGTGAGGGGAGGCCACAGTGTGTGAGGGGAGGCCACAGTGTGTGAGGAGAGGCCTCAGTGTGTGAGGGGAGGCCACAGTGTGTGAGGGTAGGCCTCAGTGTGTGAGGGTAGGCCTCAGTGTTGAGGGAAGGCTCTAGGGGAGGCCACAGTGTGTTGCCTCATAGGGGAGGCCTCAGTGTCAGTGTGTGAGGGGAGGCCACAGTGTGTGAGGAGAGACCACAGTGTGTAAGGGGAGGCCACAGTGTGTGAGGGGAGGCCTCAGTGTGTGAGAGGAGGCCACAGTGTGTGAGGGGAGGCCACAGTGTGTGAGGGGAGGCCTCAGTGTGTGAGGGGAGGCCTCAGTGTGTGAAGGGAGGCCACAGTGTGTGAGGGGAGGCCTCAGTGTGGGAGGGGAGGCCACAGTGTGTGAAGGGAGGCCGCAGTGTGTGAAGGGAGGCAGCAGTGTGTGAGGGGAGGCCACAGTGTGTGAGGGGAGGCCTCAGTGTGTGAGAGGAGGCCACAGTGTGTGAGGGGAGGCCTCAGTGTGTGAGGAGAGGCCACAGTGTGTGAGGGGAGGCCTCAGTGTGTGAAGGGAGGCCACAGTGTGTGAAAGGAGGCCTCAGTGTGTGAGGGGAGGCCTCAGTGTGTGAGGGGAGGCCACAGTGTGTGAGGGGAGGCCTCAGTGTGGGAGGGGAGGCCTCAGTGTGTGAGGGGAGGCCACAGTGTGTGAGGAGAGACCTCAGTGTGTGAGAGGAGGCCACAGTGTGTGAGGGGAGGCCACAATGTGTGAGGGAAGGCCTCAGTGTGTGAGGGGAGGCCACAGTGTGTGAGGGGAGGCCACAGTGTGTGAGGGGAGGCCTCAGTGTGTGAAGGTAGGCCTCAGTGTGTGAGGGGAGGCCTTAGTGTATGAGGGGAGGCCACAGTGTGTGAGGGTAGGCCTCAGTGTGTGAGGGGAGGCCTCAGTGTGTGAGGGGAAGCCACAGTGTGTGAGGAGAGACCACAGTGTGTGAGGGGAGGCCACAGTGTGTGAGGGGAGGTCTCAGTGTATGAGGGGAGGCCACAGTGTGTGAGGGGAGGCCACAGTGTGTGAGGAGAGGCCTCAGTGTGTGAGGGGAGGCCTCAGTGTGTGAGGGTAGGCCTCAGTGTGTGAGAGTAGGCTTCAGTGTGTGAGGGGATGCCTCAGTGTGTGAGGGGAGGCCACAGTGTGTGAGGGTAGGCCTCAGTGTGTGAGGGGTGGCCTCAGTGTGTGAGGGGAGGCCTCAGTGTGTGAGGGGAGGCCACAGTGTGTGAGGAGAGACCACAGTGTGTGAGGGGAGGCCTCAGTGTGTGAGGGGAGGCCACAGTGTGTGAGGGGAGGCCACAGTGTGTGAGGGTAGGCCTCAGTGTGTGAGGGGAGGCCTCAGTGTGTGAGGGGAGGCCACAGTGTGTGAGAAGAGGCCTCAGTGTGTGAGGGGAGGCCTCAGTGTGTGAGGGGAGGCCACAGTGTGTGAGGGGAGGCCTCAGTGTGTGAGGGGAGGCCACAGTGTGTGAGGGGAGGCCTCAGTGTGTGAGGGGAGGCCACAGTGTGTGAGGAGAGACCACAGTGTGTAAGGGGAGGCCACAGTGTGTGAGGGGAGGCCTCAGTGTGTGAGGGGAGGCCACAGTGTGTGAGGGGAGGCCACAGTGTGTGAGTAGAGGGCTCAGTGTGTGAGGGGAGGCCACAGTGTGTGAGGGGAGGCCGCAGTGTGTGAGGGGAGGCCTCAGTGTGTGAGGGGAGGCCACAGTGTGTGAGGGGAGGCCACAGTGTGTGAGGGGAGGCCTCAGTGTGTGAGGGGAGGCCTCAGTGTGTGAGGGGAGGCCACAGTGTGTGAGGGGAGGCCACAGTGGGGGAGGGGAGGCCTCAGTGTGTGAGGGGAGGTCACAGTGTGTGAGGGGAGGCCTCAGTGTGTGAGGGGAGGCCTTAGTGTGTGAGGGGAGGCCTCAGTGTGTGAGGGGAAGCCACAGTGTGTGAGGGGAGGCCTCAGTGTGTGAGGGGAGGCCTCAGTGTGTGAGGGGAGGCCTCAGTGTGTGAGGGAAAGCCACAGTGTGTGAGGAGAGACCACAGTGTGTGAGGGGAAGCCACAGTGTGTGAGGGGAGGCCTCAGTGTGTGAGGGGAGGCCACAGTGTGTGAGGGGAGGCCACAGTGTGTGAGGAGAGGCCTCAGTGTGTGAGGGGAGGCCACAGTGTGTGAGGGTAG